>NW_027263588.1:0-240139 GCF_044049455.1 Aspergillus lucknowensis | reverse complement strand
TCGCACCAGGTAAGACAAGTCAATCCGAATCCTTCTGAAGTCCCGTGTGAGAGCCCGGGGTTAGGAGCGCACGAGAGGTCGTCGCTTCGATAACACTTAGTTTGCTATCAGGTCCTGACTAGGTCATTCTTGCTCTAATAGTATAGTCTAACATGTTAGTTTCTAGTATTATAGGTAATTCTAGGTTGTATTATAGCATGATTAGTACTATTATAATAGCTTCTTTTATTATATTAAAAGTTTTCTATTATTTTTTTGTCTATTTATATGCTTGTTCTTTTTAAAGTAGCTTAAATAAAGGTGCTATATAGAACATATATTAATTAATATACCTTTAATAGTAATTCAAGAGTCCTAGAAACTGTTATAGTTCTTTTAGGTTTTTTAATATAGGCTATTCCCTAATAGCTATTATTTTAGAGGCTTCAGGTTTTAGCTTGTTTGTAGTAATCTAGTGGCCTAGGAACTTAGTCTTTTAGATATAGAATTTGTATTTCTTGAGTTTATACTACAGTTTGGCTTTCCTTATTCTTCTAAGGACTTGCTTAACATGCTTTACATGTTATTTCTTGTTTTTCAAGAAGACTAGTATATTATTAAGATATGCAAGTGCAAACTTGTTTATTAGTTAAGGTAAGTTCTCCCTATTATTCTCTTCCTCTTCTTTATTTTCTTTATCTTCAGGCTTCAGTACTTCATCAATAAACCTCTAAAATATTGGTAGTGTATTAGTAAGCCTGAATAGTATTACTAGGTATTTATAAAAGCTGAATTTTATTTAAAATACTATTTTCTATTCTTCTCCTTTTACAATTCTAATATAGTAGTAGGCATTAATAATATTAAACTTGGTAAACCATGCTACCCCTTGGATTTTGTCTTGGATCTCTTGAATTAAGGGTAGCAGGTACTAGTCCTTAATAGTCATGTTGTTAAGTAGTTGGAAGTTAATATATAGTTAGTTACTTCTATCTTTCTTTAGTATAAATAGGACTCCATGCCCTATTAGTAAGTGTAAAAGCTGGATATTTCCTTTCTTAAGTTGGTTGTTAATATATTCCTTTAATACTTTGGATTCTTGGTTATTTAGTAGTAGAATTTGTTTATAGTTTAATTCTACACCTTTTTTAATAAGTATAGTGTGATTGTGAGGCCTGTAAGGTAGTAACTCTAGTTTGTTAGGTTATTAGAATATGTCCTGGAATTGACTATACTTATCTAGGATGATTGGTTTCTTATAGGTCTGGTTACTCGTGGCTAGTATCCCCTAAAACCCTACTCCTTTGCTATTTGTGATGATTTTGCTATTCATGATATTGCTAGTAGCCTAACTAGATAAGTTTATTAGCCATATCCTTCTTAATAATCTTAATGTTGCTGCAATAATTTGTTCTACTGGATTCTTAATGCCTGCAGATTGGTTACTAGTCTTTAATCCCCCCATGGATTACTTGGTCTTATGCTTTGCTATATAAGCATACTATAGGGTACTAGCTCTTTCTAGTCCCTTTTACTCCTTGGGCTATTTATTATTTCTCTACTAAATCTCCCTTTTGATCTAGTTAATATCCAGGTTGAGATCCTTAAGCTATAGGATCTCTAATACTATATTATACTTGCCCAAGGGTATAATATTAAAACTTAGTTTGAAAGTCCTTTCCTTTACTATAACAGGCAGAGGTCCCAACTTAACTATTAACAAGGTATTTCCTAGATTTTCCCTGTTTAGTCCTGCTATAGGTATTAGTATTTCTTTCTAAATATCCCTAATCTCTAGTTTTTCCGCGAAACTTGGGTTAATATAGTTTCTAGTAGCTCCCAAGTTAATCAAGATATAGGCCTGCCTTTCTTGCACTTTAGCAAGTTAGGTAAAATATTTTCCTACCTAAGTCTTGGTAGCTATAAGGTACTATTTTTCCTATTTTAGTATCTGTTCCCCTTGTCTTAGGTATGGGAAGTAGTTCCCAAGCTTGGCTTGGTAGTATATAATATAGTAATTCTTATAGCAAGCTGTCTAATAGTATATCCTATACTCTAGGTATTGCTGGTATAATTTATATAAGTATTGCTTTTTTTGACATGGGTATAGGTTGTTCTAGTTAATTATTCTTAGTTGCTTTGGCTAGTAGCATGTAATTTACTTAATATCCTTATAATATATATAGTATAAATTATAGCATATTAGCCATAATATATTATTATATTTGGGATGCTATATATTAGTATTGATATATTTATACCAATCCTGCTAGCATGGTAGATACCTTCTAGATTCCTGGGACTGCCTATCAGATAGTTTGCATAATTACAAGTAGTAGTTACTGTTATTTTATCTATAGATAGTACAGGTTTCTAGGTGCCTTTTACAGGTCTTGATATGCTTTTGCTAGTAATTCTTGGTCTTCCCCTAATATATTAGGTTCTAATATGGGTACTAGTTAAAGAAATCTTTTAGGCCCTTGGTAAGTTTCCAAGGGTCTTTCTATATAGCTGCAATAATATTATCCATCTAATAGGCAAGCTTGTCTTTGCTGGTCTTTAAAAACTCAAGTTATTATCTCTAGTATTGTTTATTTTTGTGTAGTCTAGTGGCCCATGGCTAATACTAGTATGGTGTATATTCTTTAGTATTATCTTTTTGTGGGGCTTTTTCTTCTAGGGTTATGAACCTACTACTAGGTTCCTTCTTGCTAGGCTTGAGGCCTTCTAGCTATGTCCTGTATTATTTGTTAAGTAGGTTAACCTTCTATATGATTGCAGGAAAGTTGCTATACTCTCCCTCTTAAACTAGCTTGTTATTAGTAGCTTTATTATAGTAGGACCTACCCATCCTCTTAGCTTCTTCTTTATTAGTTCACAAAATCGTGGTGCTAAGCTGATATTTTGGCTGGTGTGGCAATTCTTCTTGGAGGATTCCATCTAGCCACTTAATTATTTTTTTAATATTCGCAAGAATTTTGGTAATTGCCTTGAGTATCTTTTCTTTCTTGCATACCTTGCTAGTAATATTGGTGATCTGCTTGACATACTTTTTGATATCCATTCCTATATCTCCAGGTGACATGGCTATTGCCCCTGGCAGGTCTGGTATAAGGTTTGGATCCTGTCCTTTAGTATTTTGTCCAAGCTTATTCCAAGCTGCTAGAGGTATGCTTTGCCTTCTTCTGGCAGCATCCTAGGTATCATCATTAGTTGCAGCATGCTTGTCCTGAGTGAAGGCCCTTCTAGCCTTTTCTGGGGAATTATTGGTTACAGTAGGTACCTTGCTGGTGCTATTGTCCCACTCCCTAGTCATGTTTAATATTGCGACTTCCTGCGTGGCTCTTAGTTGATGTTGTCTAGCTCCTTTCTAGGGTCTCTAGCCATGCTATTTCTGCTTTTTATAGTCTGCTATCCTATGACCTGGCTTGCTACAGGAAAAGCATAGATTCTCCTTCTGGCGACAATCTTGTTCTACCTTTGAGATGGTTGTATCCAAGTCCATAGGTCAAGGTCTATATGGATTACTATTTCCCTAGGGTCTAGTCTAGAGTTATTGGTTATTATTGGCACGATAGCTATTATATCCTCCCCAATTCCTTCTAGAATAGTATCCCCCGTGATTCTATTAGCCTTATTATTCCCTTAGTTCTCTAAGCTAGTTCCCTATCCTAGATGCTAGATTGTATATCCCTACTAGGATATCAGGTCTAGGTAGAAATACTATCTTCTCCTAGATATTATAATCCAGGGCCCTTTTAAAGTGGTATATAAAAGCATCATCTTCCTATGTTAGGTACAACATGATTTGTTAGAATTCCAAGATAAGTAAGTCTATATCCCTTCTAGACTAGCATATCTTTTTAATCTATTTTTTGGTATTACAGGTTTTATTAATGTCTCCAAAGACACGAGTAAGCTGTTCCTTGAAGTGATTGTAGCTTGTAAACAGCTGCCTAGTATTACTAGCTAGTTTGTCTCTATCTTCTCTAGCTTCCTGCTATTCTCTTATAAAAGGCTTGAACTACTTGTATGCTTTTCCCTTAAGGTAGGTAGACACAAATATGACCTTGTTGGTCTTGCTGACTAACTTGTCCTGGTTAATATTAATAAAAGTTTATATCTATATAAGGAAGAAGTGTAGCTTGGTCCAAGTGCTATTAAAGGGCTTGGGTGCCTTAACCTTCAAGGCCTTGGCCCTAAGTTTGGTTTCAAGCATGAGGATATGGTCCTAGAGCTGCTCTAGTATCTCTTAATACTTCTTAGAAGTTTTATTATCTTTAGGTGTATTGGATTGCTGGTTCAGGTTGCTAGTAACCTAATTAATAACCCTAGTTTGCTTGTTAAGCTATGCTTGTATTCTGGCAATAGTTTCCTGCAGGGTTTTATCCTTAGAGAGCGTGGTAACTTGGTGCTGGTATTAAGATATTATATTAGTGGTTTTTAAGTTAATCCAAGATATAACTTGTACTAACTAGTAATCAATTTATTATCAAAGTAATAACCTCTTGTGTGCTTCTAACCCTGGGCTCTTACACGGGACTTCCAAAGGATTTGGATTAACTTGTCTTACCTAGTATAATCATGTTTAACAAGTATAAGGACCTATTATAGTTGGGTAGAAGTTAAGATAAAAGGGCAGGACTAGCCTATAGTATATATACTATAGCCTGTAGAGTAAGTACTAGACAAGTTACTTTGCAAAGACTTTTAGAACAGGTTACTCTAGAATAATAGTAGTATTAATTATAAAAATAGGAAAGCTAGATATAATAGTAATAAGCATTCTTAAGTATTCCCAAGTTCCTACTATTTTCCTACCCTTAAGATAGTATACTAGATAGTATATCTAATTAGATTACCAGGTCCTGTATACTATTTTCTTATTCTTAAGATAGTATACTAGATAGTATATAGCTATATAGTCTTTTACTAGGATAACTTTATTTACTATATCCTTAGAGCAATTTAAAATTCTCCCTTGTAATAATTCCTATTTTCTTTATCCTTGTAGTAGGCTATAATAGTTATATAATAGCCATAATTCTAAACCATAATCTCTCTATTATACTTGGAGGATATATAGTATTTCCTTATAATAGTAACTATTATTTATATAAGTGTATAGTCTATAGGTTATATTCTTGTAGTATTGCTTGTCCTTATCTTAGAGTTGGGCAATACTTAGATTTGTTGGTTTGTTGTTAAGGTTGGATTTAAATCCAAAGTGGCCCTTGGTAGCTGGTCTGTGGCCCAAGGCTCCCTAGCCTTGACTTTCTGCCTTGTGACTCCGCTCTGCTGACTGTAGGCTGAGGGTTCATAACATATAATAGGAAAAGCCCAAGAGTAATTCCCTCACCTCTATTAGAGATATGAAGAAGCTAAGAAAGAGCTCTCTTAACTAAGGAAAACCCTAGCAGACAACACCTAATAGATAGCTTGGAGAGAATATTTTTATAATATACTTGTGCTTAAAATTAACAAATAGATTAAGTAAATACTTGGCTAGTCTAATATTAAGTAGTCTAATACTAATAGTTCCAAGGACAAGGATTAGGAGCTTCCTATCCCTGAATATATATTCCTTGAGCAGGTATAACTTGTAAAAAATTTCTACAGGCTAGAAGTGGAGAACTTTAACAAGGATAAGCTACTTGCATAACATATCCAAGTTACTAAAGATATGGTCGCCCTCTTGGAGCTCTGCAAGCCAACCTGTCAAGGCAACTAAATTAACTGGGATGTTGATGATGATAACAATGATGAAACTGAGAAGTTGGAAGAACCCTTGCCTGCCAAAGGAGAATTATTGGAATGTCCTACAAATGTTTGCATTATCTGTTGCGGTCAATCTTAACTTTTATTATCTAATCCTCCTCCACATAGATTTCCCCCCAAGCAGAAAGATTCACTCTATTAATATGTTATTGATTCTTATCTCGCCTATGTGCATGACAGGGTTAGCTGCACGTGGCCAGCATACCATGGCATCCCTAAGTTTACTAATATTACTAAATTTTTAGTATATGCTATAACCATGCATGTATATAACATAAATATTAAGCTATATTATCTTTTGATAAAACTATAGCTTACATGTAGTAATACTTCATCTATTAACAGTACTATGGAATCTATAGAGTCTTATAATTGGTTAGGTATTAATACTCTTGCTTCCTCTATGGGTCCCAAGATAGCAAGTATTAACCCATGCTTGTTGGAGTCCTACAAGCCCAAGGTTATAGAGCCTCTGTTGTGTTGCTCAAAGAGATTGCGATTTTAATGAGAGTATGGAGGATGCTAGTGTTGTTCTAAGTGTATATTTGTTGGTATCTGTCTGGATAGCTAATTGTATATACTTTCTAGATATATCTGATATATTTTAGACCTGCCTTATAAGAGCATCCATTGCAAATTTACAAGCCACTAGAATATTAGTACCTAGTGCTGATGTTAATACTTTTTATAAGGAGGAATCTACAAGTGGCACTTAGAGTTTCTTTGCTGTCTGCTCTAGTAGGTTGCAAATCAAAGTACCTATTATATATTAATGCTTGTTAAATAACTATAAGCATTTGAAAAGTCCTTCAAGAAGTTGGCTGTCGGTGGTTAACCATCTTAAAGCATTCAATCTGTCTTGATTCTTTAACATCTTTGTTTTGGCAATTATCATATATTGTTAAACTTCAACTGGGCTGATATCATATGAATTTCTTCCACACTCTTGTACTCTCGGGAAGTTTTCTTTTGTTACTAGGGCCTGAAGCTTGCGGTTTTTGAATAATAATAATAGCAATGCTACATCTAGCGTATCAAAACTTTTAAAGCATGCTCTGGCCATATCAACTGCCCTTTGTATGTCAAGCTAGGTTGTTGTATGCTTAATGGACCATCCTAAACAGAGAGACCTAATATGTTTTGTCCATGAGCTACTCGCAGCAGGATCCGCAAATTCAGGATAAAGATCATATAATCCTGCTTGAATGAGCTGTGCTAATAATACCATTCTAGACCGCCTAGTATGATGCAATAGTCCTTGTAATAGATACTCCCTATTATCATAATATGAGTTTTCTAGACAAAAACTAAAAAAGCTCTACATATCTTCATCGAGTTCTGGAGAGTCACAATAGGCCCGAAGTAAGGACATGTCCCGAGCGAATTACCCACGAGGAAACTTTCTTGTATTAATCATGCAAATTTCAATGTTAGCAGGGTCACAGCGATGTTGGTAACGTCTCCAGATCGCGTATTAAATCATAAATAGTAGAGAACTACTCCACGACATTAGGTTGTCGGCATCTTCCCCTCCAAAACATGATTTAGTCAAATAACTATACAGCATTCGAGTTATTTCCTCTCCTGTCCTTGAAAGGAGATTGATTCTGCTGTGCCATGATGTCGTGGAAATGCTCTCAGCAGAAGCTATGATATTATAATCACTCCTGCCAGAGCTTTCTTGGTCAAAAGCTCTAAACAAGTATCGCGGGACATCTGCAAGACAATAATAAGGAAGGTGATTTGCTGGTGGATAGAATAAGGTAGGCCTATTGGGACATTCACTCAGGGCCTGAACCCAAAACCTGATCTATTGTTCCCTTTGTAGCCTCTCCTTTTTGGATTTGTGCTCGCATTTTACACAAAAGGCCTTAGTATAGCTATTGTTGATGGCTAGGCAATCTTTATGCTTGTAGTAGTCCTTGCTTTCAAAGTCGGGGTTGTAGGGCCATTTAAGACTGGCTTTGCCCAGGGGAATAAAGTAGTTGTTGGAGTGCAGGGTTCCAGAGGTATGAAGAGCTTGACTATAGCATATCTCTAAAATCTCCTGTAGAGTATTGCTATTATTGCTGCTGTTATTAAGCATATTACAAGTGATACTCCTCAATTTGTTGGTAAAATATGGTAGCATTTTCTGTACTAGTATCCCTGGACCAGCAAGTAATAAAATATACATGATAATATACTCTTCGGCTGCATTGCTAAATGTCTTTGTGATTCTTGTAAGAGTGGTGGTTTCTCTTCTCAGGGAGCTTAGTTCCATAATATCCTGGCTACTAGGAGTACGTGTGCTTCTAACCAAGGTCTTGACTTGTTGTGCGTGTGCTAAAGTAGCTTTGCAAGACTGTATTACTGTCTAAATTGCCTCTACGAGAACTTGTTAAGTTGGGGTTGAGTAGTTAGAGGTTGATCCAGTCAGTTTAGTTATCCTATTAGCAAGGCTTAAACCTCCAATTAAATCAATAAGACTAGTAAACTGTTTAGCCATGCTTTTAGAACAGAGGGCAATCTAAAAGGTTGCCAAATAGTAGGCTATTCTGTACTGTAGGGTCAGCGAGCGAGAAACAGTCGCGGTATGGTGGTAGGGAAAGGCAAAGGGGTTAGAATACCTACGCTCTTCCATGCTGGACGGCAATGATTTATATTTGATTTACTCTGGTGAAAGTAAAAAGGATTTCCAGCTATTTGCAAGTTTATGTCTCATGATTGTCTCATAATTGTCCTTCTGGGATTAGACAGCGTTGTTTTCGAGCTTTTACCAGAGATCCCTTTGGTAAGGACCGACGAAATACTTTGTTATGTAAATCAGAATCGCCAAGACATTATTAGTGACGACTCATCACTCAGACTTAATTTGCGGTACTAAAGTGGGGCAAGACTATTGACTAAACCTTAACAGATAGAATCCTGGTCAATCCTCTGAAATACTCGCGACTTTAGCGCACCTGAAGCTACAACAAGATTGGTTTACAGTTCTGGTGATACCCTACTTCAGAGAGTCAGCGCAAGAGTAAAAGATACTTGAAAATATAGGGATTCAGAAAACAAAAATTCTTTGATACTAGTTATTTCCGGAATTCAAAAAAGGAAACCCGATCTGACAGATGTCCTAAGGCAAGTATGTTCGCCCTGGCTGCTGAACAAGAAAACTGTCAGAGAATCGGACATTGACAGCCAATGGATTCCGCTGTGCCGCAGCTCTGCGCCGCGACGCTAAGGAATAACGATGTGCCAACCCGGTTGTATTGGATGATATGATGCTAGGGCTAATCGAGACTACAGTCATGCTCGTCAAAGAGAAAGAGCATGATGAGGATGAGCGCCAGCATGCCCGACAAAGAGAAAGAGCATGATAGGCATGATTCAAGAAGCTATATAAGGACTATCATTACCTGTATCTAGAAGTTTTATTCTCTGTCTGTTATGAACCAGATTGACAATACCATATTGTTTACCAATCTGAACCCCAAGCATCTGCCTCTTTCTATATTCGTTTGACCCTTTAACGACTATACTCCCTTCATTTGCTTCCAGAATACCCTTAGGTTCCTACCTTTGGAAGGATCGGCGGACCTAATCTAACAAAAACCTAGCTTTAGGAGGGAGCTATAGGGCGCGTTGCCTATTAACAGCTATCTATTCTCTCTGTAGAGATATGTGTGAGTCTATATTTAGTGACTTGGCGATAGACTGGCCACGGGAGAATTGGATCTTAAACAATCCTAGGTTAGTGAGGAGATAGGAGCTGTCTTGCGAAAATTTGACTACCATGACAGGACTATCAGTGCTCAAGATTTCCTTCAGAGCGCCCGTGGCTGGATCCCAGAGCTGTATAGTCTTATTGTACAAGCCAGATGCCAGCAGCCAGCCATTGGGTGAAAAGGCCACAGACAAAATCAAGCTTGTATGGCCCTCAAGTATCTACTAGAGGGTGCCTATGGCTGGATCCCAGAGCTATATAGTCCTATCATCCAAGCTTGACACTAGCAGCTGGCCATTAGGTAAAAAGGCTATAGATATAACCAAGCCTGTATGGCCCTCAAGTGTTTACTAGAGGGCACCTGTGGCTAGATTCTAGAGCTATATAGTCTTATTATACAAGCTAGATGCTAGCAGCCAGCTATCAGGTAAAAAGGCCATGGACATAACCAAGCTTGTATGGCCCTTGAGCATCTACTAGAGGGCACCTGTGGCCAGATCCCAGAGCTGTATAGTCCTATTTTTCGAGCTTGATGCTAGCAGCTAGCTATTGGGTGAAAAGGCCATAGATATAACCAAGCCTGTATGGCCCTTGAGTATCTACTAGAGGGTGCCTGTGGCTGGATCCTAGAGCTATATAGTCTTATTGTACGAGCTAGATGCCAGCAGCCAGCCATTGGGTGAAAAGGCCATAGACAAAATCAAGTCTATATGGCCCTTGAGTGTCTGCTAGAGGGCGCCTGTGGCCGGATTCCAGAGCTGTATAGTCTCATTGCTCGAGCTAGATGCTAGCAGCTGGCTATCAGGTGAAAAGGCTACAGACAAAATCAAGTCTGTATGGCCCTTGAGTATCTACTAGAGGGTGCCTGTGGCTGGATCCCAGAGCTATATAGTCTTATTGCTTGAGCTAGATGCCAGCAGCTGGCTATCAGGTGAAAAGGCTATAGACATAACCAAGCCTGTATGGCCCTTAAGTATTTGCTAGAGGGTATCTATGGCCAGATTCCAGAGCTGTATAGTCTCATTGCTCGAGCTAGATGCTAGCAGCTGGCTATTAAGTGAAAAGGCTATAGATATAACCAAGCCTATATGGCCCTCAAGTATTTACTAGAGGGTGCCTGTGGCCAGATCCTAGAGCTATATAGTCTTATTATACAAGCTAGATGCTAGCAGCTAGCTATTAGGTAAAAAGGCCATAGAGAAAACCAAGCTTGTATAGCCCTTGAGTGTCTGCTAGAGGGTACTTGTGGCTGGATCCCAGAGCTATATAGTCCTATTATCCAAGCTTAACACCAGCAGCTGGCCATTGGGTGAAAAGGCCATGGACATAACCAAGCTTGTATAACCCTCGAGTGTCTGCAGTTCTGCACTCCAGTTCTTGTAAACTTGTGGGAATTGGTAGATCTAATCAGGAAGCTTTGATTGGAACTGCTCGCAAATTATTACTATTCAAGGGGCAAATACTAGCCCTGTATAATAAATTTGGAGTAGTGCTTTGTTGGCTATTTATTAATTTTTTAGGACAAACTGCTTTGTATCATGTAGAAAGGTGGCCAGACTAGGATTAACCTTATGGTCCTATCCTTATTAGTATGGCTTGTGGATAACTGCCTATTATATACTTACTGTCACTATTGTTTGGAGAATGTCGAGTATACCTATTATGTCTAATATAAGACCTAGCAGGCTTATTGCTTCCATCTAATAAAAAAAATGTTTCTAGAGGAATAGCTGCACCTCTTCTATATCAGAAGATAAAGCCTGGCTATTTTTGAGATGATACATCCAGTAGTAATAGGAGTATTGCAATTCCAATGGTAGATATTTGTGGATATCTAGAGGGTTAATTTCTATCCTATATATTCTAGGGTCTGCTAGATTGCAGATATCTCTCTGCAGAAGACGTCGCATAGTTCTCAGGCAGGATTTTGCAATATCTTTATACTTGCTTGGCGCATCTACATGAAACTTAGTTATAGTCTGGGCCAAAAATTCTGGAAATGAGAGATGTAGAATCCTAACAGGCTGATCTTTGTTGCTTAGGATACTTAGAACCAATTAAAAGGAATCCAATCAATTGCTAATCTAGTCGACTCCTATCTCAAGAAATACAGATAGTATGTTAATAGAAAGCAGAATAGCAAGAAGGATGATAACCCCTATAATATCCTAAAACTCTTGTAGAAATTGCTGTTGTTCCCTTTTATTATTTTCTTGGTCATCGAGGAGTCGCGTTAGTATTGGCAGATATGTCTTGTCCATTTTGGATACATATTTAGCTTGGTCCTTGAGAAGCTCTGTAAGACATGATTTTGGTTCCTATTTTGGATCCTTGATGTAGCAACACACGGTGGCAGCTGAAATAAATAGTGGAACAGATATCCTAACTAACTCTTAGATAATATTGTTGCCAGGCCAGTCCTAAGGAACTTTTTTAAAGTACTGGATTTTTGTAAATTGATACTGTAGGAATAACTGTATGTCGTGTTCTATTACCTCTTCAGGAATCTCATGAAGGGCCGTGTCTTGATATACATGGTTCCCGATTTCAGAAAACCCAAGGCTGATGGAGAGCTCTGGTCTGCTGGTCAGGAAGACCCGAAGGTAAAATGATTTTAGCTCCTGCAGACGAGGGAGCAGTCAAATAATATTTTTAATATCTTGGCCATGCTTATATTTGTCTAAAGCATTAATAATGATTACAGCATTTTGAGAGTGTTGACTACGCCAGTCAAGTCTATGCAATGGTTGTAGGAAAAGTTTCTCAAATTGCTCCTGCAGCGATTTTAATGCTATGCCTGGGTTATTGCCAAGTGCCTTTTGCACACTAGGTTTCAGCCCAGAGCTCCAAAGCATTAATTGCCTGGTTAATGTTGGGAAAAATTTCTTGGCACTTTCTTGGTCCTCTTTGCCCCTCTTAAAAAAGAAACTGGCTCCAAGCATCCCTTATTCTTTAAAATAACGCGAGATTGTCCAAGAAATTGTTGACTTTCCAGTCCCTGCCATGCCGCTTAACTAGAAAATGTATTTTTCCTGAGGTGAATATGCCTACTTTTTAATCTGGTTGAGTAGCTTGTATCTAGTCCCTGGAAGGCACTTGTCATCCTTATTCACGTACAAGTTAAAAGCTGCCCCTTTAATAACACTCAATTAATCTAGATCGAGCTTTATAGAGATCCTGTTCGTGCTTGTCTTCAAGTTTCCAAGCTGCTGGTTGATCATTGCTGTGATGAGAACAAAAGCATATTAGATCCAGATCGTCTCTAAGCGCCAATCAGGAACGTGATGGTAATACTAACAGATCTCTTTTGCTAGCTTCTCCTGTGACACTTGCCTACGGGGGATATAACCAAGCAACTCTTTTGTGTAGGATGCAGCCGCCAATACTGCATATCCTTGCCACTGTTTATTTTTATGCGAGTCAGTGTAGTCGCAGATCCCCTGGATAATAATACACGGGAAGTCCTGCATTAAACCTATAGCTTTTATCTTAAAGCACAAGGTACCTGTTTCTTGCCTAAGTTGCTCCTGTATGCTACCATACTTTATAACTATGTTTCCCAACACAATAATGCTATAATGTGGCTGTGGGTTGTTGTTCTTACGTGGACCTCTTGGGATCTCCTACTTAACCAAACAGTTATCACAAGCGGCTGCGTCTGACAGATGTTTGTACTGGATTTGGAAGAGTTGGTCGTGTTGTGGATCTAGTTGACTGAAACTTTGTCAGGTTCGCGCGGTCCTATACACTGCTTGTTAGATGTATAATGGGTAGAGTAGGTTATCTTGCAGAGCTGCTACTCTTATTTGGTTAACTACAGCCAACAACAACCTGGGCGGACTGTTTAATGAACTGGTGCGGGTATGTTTCCTATTTTCATTAATCTTCCCTATATCATGCTGAAGTATGCCACCGCAACTGCCTGTAGGATAACTGATCACGATATCACCAAGTTGTATGTTGTGTGTAGCAGAAGGGATCCCTCCTCTAATACCCATTATTAAACTAATCTGTAGCAACTGGGAAAATGTTTGTATTATATGATTAGCCATAGTTGTTGCTGAGGTTATACTATAAGGAGCTCCCATGCATGTAATCACAATGTAATGCTTCCCAATGTAGCCTAAAGTGTAGATATTAGTGTCCATATTATCTTGCTCATCAAGTGGCCCAAAGCTTTTGTTAAGTATCTCCTGAGTAGTGGCGGCCTTGATAGGAAGGGCATAGATCCAGCTAATTTGGTACTCTTCGAGTATGGGAGGGGGCATCGCGCCTGTATTAGTAAACCTCTGCATTGTGGGACAAGAATAGTAAAACAGATCAGGAACTAGGGTTTTCCTTTTGAATCTTAGAACTGTTGGGATAGAGGAATCAGTAATGACAGACCCCCTAAAGACATTATTGTCGACGCTAGCAACCCCTATCGCGACGTTGAAACGAGGGGTAAGAAACAGCGGGTAAAATGAGTCTGTGTGAGAGGATGAGTATCTATTGGCGATCGGACCCAATCACATGATTAAATTATGGAGGAGAGCTCTTGGGATGAGTTGTGAGAAATGGCCTTAAGGCCATTTGTTCGTACTCTGCTTATTGGTCAGCGGCTTGGCTGTGGGGCGCAACATACTGTGGTTGACCCCGGTGATTATGTTAGTACGGTGGGTCCAAATCCTTCGAAGCGGTCAAGCCCTTGAAGCACCGCCTTCCTAATTAAATTTTAAAATGAAGCTAATGAAACCTCCGAGATAGCCGGATTTCGAAGGCCTCTGGTGGTGAGCCGCCTACCGACCTGCCCGCCTACCGACCTGCCTGCCTGCCTGCCTACCACGCCTGAGCCTATCGAACCTCCAATGCAGAGATCCGCACGCCTTAGTCGAGATGATCGAATTCGAGTTTTAACCTTGCGAGATGCAGGCATGACATACCACTAGATTGCTTCTCAACTGCAGATTACACATCGACAAGTCCAGTATACCTGCTAATCTGAGCGTTCTACCCCTAAAAAGGCACGAGGGCAAAGGCCTAAGCTATCTAAGGAGGATATTGATAAGATAATTAACTTTATCTCTTCATCAAAGCGGGCCAGGCGCCTATCTTATTATAAGGTTATTCAGGAGCTAGACCTTCCTGTTAGGACAACAGCATTATCTCAAGCTCTAAAGAAATAAGGCTATACACGATGCAAGGCTCTTCACAAGCCACCTTTATCTGATTCTAATAAGCGTGTACGTCTTGCTTGGGCCCTTGAACATGCAAATTGGACAATAGAGCAATAGTATCGAATCCTTTGGTCTGATAAGACTTGGGTTACCTCAGGCTATTACAAGCAAGTCTACATGACAAGACGAGCAGGTGAGGAACTTAAAGAGACCTGCCTACATACAGAACCTTCTAGAAGGCGTGGCTGGATATTTTGGGCATTATTTCATGGATCTTTTAAAGGTCCATATCTCTTCTAGGAGAAGGATTGGGGGTATATCAATGCTAAAAAATACAGCAACCAAATTATACCTATTATTGATAGCTATATCCGCCTAGTACGGCAGCAAGATATCTGGCTTCTTTTCATGCATGATAATGCCCCAGTGTTATGAACCTACGACCTACAGTCAGCAGAGCGGAGTCGCAAGGCAGAAAGCTGAGGCTAGGAAGCCTCGGGCCACAAACCAGCTATTAGGAGCTACTTTGGATTTAAATCCAACTGGGACAGCGAACTAAGGGCAAGGAGCACTACCCGATCACGGGACAAAGATCAACGACACCATGCGACCGGGGTCAACAGACTACGCGCTCTCTGCAGCAACAATCACCATCATCTCTGGGTTACTCCGTAATCCTCGGGGACGGAGGAAAGACCACGAGTTAGAAACCATGGCCATCACGTGAAGCCAACGCCAAAGAGTATTGTGAAGTATACTCTGAGGTAGCTAGCAAGACGCGGAACTCAGCGCCCGCCTTGCTAAGCACGTGACAAGGTATATCGCCAAGAATTGGTATACGACATACCAGCCAGGTATACCGCTACCCGATGGTAGGTCCTATACCACCATGGACCAAGAGGACCGGAGATGGGAAGAAATACTTAAAGACGCTCATTACCACTGTATCTAGCTTTCCTATCTTCATGATTAATACTACTATTATTCTAGAGTAACCTGCTTAAAGGACCTTTGCAAAACAACTTGTCTAGTACTTACTCTTTAGGCTATAGTATATATACTATAGGCTAGCCCTACCCTCTTTACTATAACTTTAACCCAACCATGACAAGTCCTCATACTTATTGGACGTGAACACACTCAGGTAAGAATAAGTCAATCCGAACCCTTCGGAAGTCCCGTGTGAGAGCCCGGGGTTAGAAGCGCACGAGAGGTCGTCGCTTCGATAACACAAAGTTCCTATTAGAAAAATATCTACCTCTAATTGCTCTCTGGATATGTCAAGAATCCTGCCTGCATACACTAAAATTATATGCCTTAATTTAATATCTAGATTTGCTAGAATGCTCTTTTTATTTTAATCCAGTTCAAGACCTTCTCTGGTTGAGCTGCAATATCTTAAGTGATTCTAAATACTTAAAGGAGCTATAGGCTTCCTACCAGACTTCTATTACTTAATTCAGGATTCTCCTTGTCAAGGATACAGAATAGGAAGGCTGGAACAAGTCTTCTTTGCTGGCTCTGTTGATTTTGCCTACTTTATGGACTATTATACTAATAGCAGATTGTCACGGTCGGTGCCTGAACCGACAGGCATCAACGACGACCCCTCTCTGACCCCGCTCAGGTGGCTGCCCGACGGCGGCCCGACGGCCGATTATATGAGGATCCTGACTCTCGCATGTATCCTAGTTCCCTAAGCGATTCGTTCTGTTCCTCTTGCAATAGAATCCTCCGCGTAAACCTGAACAAGTCCCTTCACGAAGACTAGGCAGCTCGACGCTTGCTGGCACCCGGCGTCGCGACGGCTGAATACTTTCGCCGAATCCCGACGCCTTACACAGATGATTATAAGAATGGCAAACCAACTCCATATAGTATTAACAAGTACCAGGAATTTGCTATAAGATACTAAAATAAATATTCTAAGCTCTGCAAAGCTATAGAGCTTAGTGTGTTATATCAACTTGAGTATATAGACCATAATAGCAATTATTACCTAAATATATATTCATGATGAATATATTAGTGTTTGGTGAGGGTCTATCAGGCTCAAGAAGAATATGACTAATGCAAGAACCAGAGCCTGGAATATTAGCCAAACAGTATCTGATATTATCTGTTGCAGCACATACTGAGCTAGTCAATACCATACACGACTGGCATCTGGATGCAGATGTAATGACAACATAGTTATGCAAGTCGCCAATATTAACGCCAATCAAACGCTGCCACACCCTCACTGGTGGGAAAAGGAAAATCGAAACTTAAATACCAGGGCCGCCTGCGACTCACACCTGATCATCCCCGATTCCAAAGCTTCTCTTCCCTTTACACGTACCAAGCAAGATAACATCTTCCGGTGCTGGGAAACTACACCAAGCAACTATCATGGATCCGCCTTCCCACGTTATTCTTCATCACAACCTCAAGATCTGAGAAAACCATAGTGCAATATACAGTACTTGGCTGACAATATCAAGAGTTACTGCATGGCCTAGGGAAGGACATCATCCTGCCGAGCGCGGAAGCAGTTGGCGAATAGGTTTCATCGTGAAGTCACCACAATTTGCCTGGAGAGCAAATCGAATCGAAAATCAATACAGTACTTAGTAAACAGAACCACCAGATAAGTTCCTTCATTCAGCCTCTTAAAGGATCGAGCTCTCGTCCACTAACGAGGATCTGTCCGCCTCGTAGAACGATCGAAGACCCAACCTGACCTCAGGTCTCCCGGATACGCTTCTTGATAATGTTCAAAACAAACGGCAGCTCCGAGTCGCGCCCACCCTCACCGGCGCCTCTGACAAGCTCGGCCATCTCATCCAGCTCTTCAGGGCAATAAACAACAACCTGATAGTCCCTTACAAACCGAATACCCTTCATAGGCTCTACAATCCAAGGAATCGTCACAATCGTCACACCCCTCTCCCAGGCCATCTCGGCAGTGAGCGAAACATGCAATGTCTGCAACCCGGTCATCGAAGCGATAACATCCCAGGCCTCTTTCCACGTTGCAGGGGCGTTGAACTGCCAGTACAGCACTGAATAGGCAGTAATATGAGACATGATGCCCATTACTATCGCACACGTGTCAAACTGCAGCGAGCGGATCATTTGCAGTCTATGCGGACGGATCACCCGTGCGAGATCGCAGATTGCGCTATCTGAGCGGACGCTGAATGTCGTCACTGTGTAGAGAAGGGTGATCGATTCCGCGTACACAGTCCGGCAACACCGGAGGATGGATAGGTAAACTCTGACCCGCCCGCGCTTCCTATGCGGCGAAAAGTCAGGATACTTCTTGTTTCCCTTCGCATCGCGTTTGCGCACCCAGCATCGATGGTTCCAGGGAAGCAGGTTGTTTCGACTCTCGTAGCAGCATACGCTCGCCAGATAATTAGTCCTCTTTTTGTAGTGTGTCGAGATGTGTAATCGTGAACCCGGAGGTGCCAAAAGTTCTCGGTAGATAATCTGGCGAATCTCATAGGGGAGCTTCGTGAGAAAGGAAGACTGGGATTGGTCGTACGTTTCTTGGGGCTTTGGTTTGCGGAACCAAAGCCACGAAGAGGATGCGGCCTGGGGTGGGAGCGGAGGTGTCAGGGCGCGCTTCCGGGGCGGGAGGGCCGGGACTGGCGTTGAGGGTGGGTTGAGCTGGGAGGCTATGTGGCTGGGGAGGGATGTCTCGGGCATTATTTAGGGACCAGAGGTTGCATGTCATGGAGCTTATCTGGAGGGAGAGCGGCCTCATTAAAAGGAGCGCTTGTGAGGGGCAGCCTTAGCTCGTATTGCAAGCTTGGCAGGCATCGAGATAACTTATATCGCTTCGCTCCCCAGAGAGGACCGAGAGGAGAGAGTTTTGAGGAGGACTGTTTCTTCTGTGATCCTGAGTCAAGAATAGCAGCACAGCATCTGTATTTCCAGCAACCATGGAGGTGATCATTGCGCATTGAGGTTGTATTCTTCGAGCTCCTCCCCAGATTGCACATCCACATTTGCGACGAAAAAAAATTCACAACGTGGTCCATGATGTTATGGCTTCTTCAAAGGCAGTACACTTTAAATGCTGTTCACACCACTGCATATGTCAACAGGATTGGAAAGATGGTTTTAATGACAAATCGCGGTACTATACAATGCCTTGAGAGGCATATTTTTTGGCCAGGCTTGCACTCCACGACTGCTCATGGGCTCAGGTAATTATATTATCTAAGAAGCAGCATTATAACAGGTTAAATTTCCCCATGATCTTATTAGCCACGAGTCTGTTTAAATGCAATTGATGACTGCAGGCGCTGAAGTACTAGCACCTTCAGCCAACTGGCTATATAACTATAATTGGTTTACAGCTGATCCCCTGCTTCAGTGGTCTAGCGCTTTGGTATCTCCAGCTGCCAAGGGATAGATATTGTTAAGATATCTTGTCTTGGAAATGGCATGATCTTGGGATGGCCTTGTCATAGGATATGCGTTTCTTGGATCTACTTATTCCTGGGATAAGCGTTCCTGGTATCGGGATAACTATAATTCGATAGGCCCATGACCAATGTAGTCTAAATGGTTTGCAGGATGGACTCTTGATTCAATATAACAAGGGCTGGAATATTTTCTCAGTCAGCTTTAAGGCGAGACAAAATCTCGCCTAGGTGTTCCTGCTCCAGAGACCTGAGCGCTCGAGCATTCTCTAGCATGTCTATCAGCGTAGAATTTACTATATCATAAATCTTATCGCCAGTCGAATTATAGTTGTGGGTCGAGAACTGGCATGTGTAAAGGAAATCATGATATTGTTGGCGCCTGGTACAGTATGTAATGAATAACTCTATGTGTTGGCTCCAAGAAGACTGAAATGCAAGCCCTCATGCAGCATTATTGGGCGTATGTTTTTTTTGTGAAAACATGACGACAATTCCCAGGTTGGCAAATCTAGAAAAGGGGCAGTTAGCCAGGACCAATCAATATCTCGAGGCAGAGGACCTAGTTAGAGGGCTAATGAGATTGGCATGCCAGCAAAAGGCTGTGACATGGCAGCCCTGCTTGCTTTTTCCAAGCTGTATCCTGAAGTATAGTAGTGTCGATAATTGGTTTTCCAGGGGTGCATGACAGCCTCACAGCCTTAGCCTCTAGCTTATTTACCCCTCCATTTCCTTCAGGGGAGAATTGCGCATCTCTTGAAAACAATTGACCTTCGAAACCAGATGTCTAACTCTTAGTCTACCCGGCCTGACTATTCCTAGGCTTACTGTCTAAGATGGAAAGCATAGTTGATGCAATTATTTTGGCTTTGCTACTTAGTTTAGTGTTTGTTATCTTCCTCTTGACATGGCACGGAGACACCAGAAAAAGCCCTCTTAAAAACAATCCTAAGCCTGACCAAACCTCCACTTTGCAATCCTTTCTATTCCCTGCAAGTCCTGCTATACCATCTGCTCCCCTGCTAGAGATCCTTCCTTCCAAGAAACCTATAGATTATACTATCGCCTGGATCTGCGCTATATCAACCAAATACATAGCAGCTCAAGAATTCCTTGATAAAGAGCACGAGGGACCAGACTTTGTATTGCTAGGTGATATAAATAATTACATACTAGGCGAGATTGGAGAACATAATGTTGTTATTACTATCTTACCTAATAGCAAATACAGAACTGCTCCCATGGCCATGGTAGCCACAAATATGCAGAATAGCTTCCTAAATATTTGAATTAGGTTACTGGTTGGTATTGGTAGTAGTGTTCCAAGCAAAAGGCATGATATTTGCCTGGGTAATGTTGTTGTTAGTATACCATGGGACAGGAAAGGGGGTATATTCTAGTATGATTTTGGCAAGATAATGCAGGGTCAATCCTTCCAACACACGCGGTTTTTTAATTAGCCTCTAGTAGCTCTTTATATTATACTAGCAGGACTGCAAGCATGATATAAGAGAAAGGAGCACTATATTAAGAGTATAATTGATAGCATCTTGAACTAGAACCCATGGCTTTGATAAGAGTATAAATAGCTACTAGGAAATGCTGATACCTTGTTTCAAGCTAAAGTAATTTATAATCCAAGGGGCTATATAGAATTCTGTGCTAGTAATATATTAAATATCCTTTAGTAGTGCATGCAAGCTATAAACAAACTAAACCTAGCTCTTTATTATAGGCTTATTACTTCTATAAACCAAGTAATAAAGGATATATTAATACGCGATTAGCTAGTAGCTAAGAATAATATCTTTTGTTTTAAAATAGAGGCCACGGGGTTAATAAATTAATTCCCTTATCTTGTTATTTGTGGTATAAGTAACTATTTGGACTTGTATAAGAATAAGGAGTAGTAAGGCTTTGTAGTAATAATAGTAGCTATATATATAAAAGATATAATCTACTAGCTTCCTTTAAGTTTAATTTAGGCTAAGAAGAAGCTTAGTAAAATTATACTTGGTATTTACAAGTTTTAAGAATTATAATTTTAATATATATTAATTATATCTCCAGGCCTCTATAATACTATTAAAGAAAATCAAGACTTAGCAAAGCAGACCCTAGACAATATAAAAAAGTAGCTTAAAGCCCAGAACAATTTTACCAGGAAAAGGTTATCTAATAAAGAAGAAAAGTGTTACTAGCTGTTCTGCCTTACTAGTAATAGCGGGGGTAAAACCACGTATAAGTAGTATAAGAATCAAATAGAGAAGAGGGTTAATAATACATGCCTGTAGTTCCTACAGCACGAGAATTTCTAGAAATAGTTGCAAGCTAAATCCAGCCCCCTGCTAGTCTTAGTAGATCCTGGCTGTGGAAAGTCAGTGCTGGCCTGGTACCTGGTTAACAGTTACCTGCTGCAATTGGTAATAATAACAATCTGCTACTTTTTCTTTAAAAACAAGGTCCAGGAGAGAGTCTAGCAAGCACTTTATGTGCTGCTTCACCAACTCTTCTCCTAGAAGCCATATCTAATTAAACATGCCATGCCAGAGTACAGCAAAGATAGGAAAGGTCTAATCAACTCGATAGAATTACTATGAAAGGTTCTAAGAAATACAACTAGAGATCCCCAGGCAGGGCCAATAATCATGGTCCTTGATACCCTAGATAAATGTAACAAGTCAGAGCTTCTAGATCTTACATGGAATATAGAAAGCCAATTTAGTAGCAGCCAGGGCAAGCTAAAATATTTCCTAACATGCTATTTATATAAGTTAATTATATCTAGATTTAGCAGCTTATTATATATCTTTCCAAATATTTATATACTAGGAGAGGAAGAGTTGGAAACTATTAGCTATAAGGTAAATCATATTATCATGTATAAGGTTAATTAGCTATTACAAAAAAAGAACCTCTTATATAAAGTTACTAAGAAACTAGATAAAGGACTATAGACAACTCCCTATTATACTTATTTCTAGGTATATCTCATGTTTAACTACTTAGAGAAAGAAGACTTTAAAAAAATAGTAAAAGGGGCCAAGTCTATCTTAAAGATAATTCTAAGAAGTATTAATATAGTATACAAGCAAATCCTTAGCAAGTCTAAGGACTGCTTAAAGGTTTAAAAAGTCTTGAGTATTATCTTGGCTGCAAGCTAGCTATTAACTTTTTTAGAAATAAACATTGCTATAAATATAGAAGATATATTATAGTCTATTAATAATCTTAACTTGAAGACTAAAAAGGACTTTAAAGCATGCCTTAGAGTATTATATAGGTTGTTTATCTTAATTTATCAGGGCAGGATTTATTTTCTCTACTAAATAGCTTGCGAGTTTCTTCTAGGAGATTTAGAATTGTCTAATACTAGCTAGTATTACTCTATTACTATTACTCAAGCACATGAGGTGCTTGCAACTATCTATATGTGCTATCTTGACTTCTTAAATTCTAATACAAATATAGATAAAGATAGTAGCAATATTATAAGTAGCCATAACTTCCTAGATTACTCAGCTAAAAGCTGGACTACTTACTTCTATAAGGCTAGTATTACTCCTACAGCTGCTATACTCTCCTCTGCCCTAAGAATTTATAACCCAAGTTTGAGAAGTTATGTAGCATGGTTTGGCATCTTTTAGTAAACTACAGGTTTTAAAGATACCAAGGATTTTTTAAATCTTATGCTAGCATTATACTGCAGGCATTATATAATTACCAAGATATTTCTAGAACAGGGTGTGGATGCAGATTCCAAAGACTCTAAATATGGTTAAACACCTCTATTATAGGCTGCAGGAAATGGATATAAGAAGATTGTCCAACTTCTTATTTAGACTGGGAAGGTAGATGTAGATTCCAAGGACTCTAAATATAGTCAAACATCTCTATTATAGGCTGCAGAAAACGGACATGAGGATATTATCCAGCTTCTTATTTAGACTAGGAAGGTGGATTTGGATTCCATGGACTCTGAATATGGTTAAATACTACTATTATAGGCTGCAGAAAATAGATATAAGAATATTGTCCAGCTTCTTATTCAGACTGGCAAGGTGGATATTGATTCCAAGTCTTAGTCTGATCGAACACCTCTATCATGGGCTGCAGAAAATAGATACAAGGAAGTTGTCCAGCTTCTTATTTAGACTGGGAAGGTGGATATTGATTCCAAGTCTTGGTCTGATTGAATACCTCTATCATGGGCTGCAGAAAATAGATATAAGAATGTTGTCTAGCTTCTTATTCAGACTAGGAAGGTGGATATTGATACTAGGGACTCTAAATATGGTTGAACACCTCTATCATATACTGCAGGAAATAGACACAAGAAGATTGTCCAACTTCTTATTCAGACTGGGAAGGTAGATGTGGATTCCAAGGACTCTAAATATGGTCGAACACCTCTATCATGGGCTGCAGAAAACAGATACAAGGAAGTTGTCCAGCTTCTTATTTAGACTAGGAAGGTGGATATTGATTCCAAGTCTTGGTCTGATCGAACACCTCTATCATAGGCTGCAGAAAATAGATATAAGAATGTTGTCCAGCTTCTTATTCAGACTAGGAAGATGGATTTGGATTCTAAAGACTCTAGGTATGGTCGAATACCTCTATCATGGGCTGCAGAATATAGATACAAGGGGGTTGTCCAGCTTCTTATGCAGACTAGGAAGGTAGATTTGGATTCCAAGTCTTGGTCTGATCAAACACCTCTATCATGGGCTGCAGGAAATGGACACAAGGAGATTGTCCAGCTTCTTATTCAGACTGGGAAGGTGGATGTGGATTCCAAGGACTCTTATGGTAAAACACCTCTATCATAGGCTGTAGAAAAAGGACTTGAGGATATTATTAGACTGCTTCATCAATTAGGAAGCAGAACTATCTAGCAGGTACTCTTAGCAATATGTCCGCGGCACAACAAATACATTTAACACTAGTTGATTAGCCAAGTAAAACATACATATACTGATGCATATCTTAATAGGCGAAGTATAGCTTCCCGTGATCTTTATATTGGGCAACAAGAGCTTTGTAGTTGATCAAACAAGATAAAAGGGAAGACCCAATAATGCAATAGAGGAAGAAAGAAGTAGCTGCAGTAGAATGGTCGAAAAAAGAACCCCTATGAAGCCTTTTTTCCTGATAGCTCCAGGGATTTGCACAAGTATCCTATAGAAGGCAGGAGACAACCAACTTCATCACACTTTAATGCCATAATGGTGTTCAAGGACCCAAGACTCATCCCGTTCCAAAGCCCAGGGGGGCTCTACCCAAGGTTTATATACGTCAAAGTTCACCTGCTTTGAGGGTTCAGTTACTGTATTTGAGGCTGAGCGTGTCACCGACGGTAAGAACCATGACGTTAATATTAACTATGGCAATAAATTGTGTCAGATGCTGCATCATGAGTCGTGCTTGAACTAGGACAGAAGATGAGATCAACCCGCACATCATTGTCTGCGGAAGAAACTCATGAAGACGCGGCGTTTCCGGCCAACAGGTGTTGAAGCTGAGGTGATATGATCATTGTCAGAAGCATGTCCTGAAGCTGGGTTGGGAGGTGGAATATCTAACAAGGCACAAGGTGGCTGACTTTCTGGGGACTCGCTGTTTTCCAAGCCGAAATGGCATTAGTTGAGGATATCGCGTGCGGATGATGTGAGCCTAATACTTGGTTGCGGAGGTCTGCACATTTCTTAAGAAAGGCTCAAAGCATCTGGGAAGTTTCCAAGTTGCTTTAGAGTAAAGGCAAGGTTGCTGACACTGGTAAGAGTATCAGGATGCTCAGGTCCAAGTACCTTCTCACGACCTTGGAGTGCCTGTTGATACATGGCCTCTGCCTCCCCATACTTGCCCTGTCATGCAAGGACTAAACCAAGGTAGCTGACACTAGTAAGAGTATCAGGATGCTCGGGTCCAAGCACCTTCTCTAACCCTAGTAGATCCCGTTGATGCATGGCCTCTACCTCCCTATTCTTGTCCTGTCGTGCAAGGACTAAACCAAGGTTGCTGACACTGGTAAGAGTATCAGGATGCTCGGGTCCAAGGACCTTCTCACGACCTTGGAGTGCCTGTCGATGCATAGCTTCTGCCTTCTTATACTTGCCCTGGTCAGCAAGGACTGAACCAAGGTTGCTGACACTGGTAAGAGTATCAACATCATCTGGCCCACAGGCTCTTTCTCGCATTTCTAGGACATTTCGATATATAATCTCCGCCTCGCCATACCTTCCATCACTCTGAAGACAGCTTCCTGTTCTTGCAAGGAAGCCATGGTAGTTGTCCTGGAGAGCCAGAAATTCTCCGCTGTTCGCCAAATACAGTGCATGAGGTAGGTACTCCCTCCACTTTTGTCGACTGTCATGGTCGCTATTGGGAAAAATCCTGTCCAACTGGCCGGCAGCTTTCTCTACCCAACTCTCAAGCCTCTCTCTTTTCCTGAGCCAGTTCCGAGTGACAAGATGCACTAGTCGGTGAAGACTAAAGATGCTGTCATCAACCTGTGCACTAACAAAGGAATATGCTTTGAGAAGACCTAATGCTTCCACTTTTCGTTTTGCCGAAGTTGTGGCTGGAAGAATTGACTCTGGTATATCTCGTGGGTTGATACAAGCCATGAACGACAGATAGTCGCTTGCTATTTGATCCACTTGGTGGATCTGCAAGAAGGAGACCAGCCAGGTTGTGGCCACTGGGTTCTGGATCTCTGCGTACTGTCCGTCATCCTCAAACTCCTCGCCAAGCAGTTCCATTGTGCTCGCTCCTTGTTCACCCAGCAGTAACATGTATTTTGCTAAGGAAATGTCGTTTTGGTTGATATAAGCAGTGGCTTGGCTGATTGCCAGAGGGAGAAAAGCAAGCTGCTCAAGGAGCGCGTTTGTCACACAATCATCTTGTAGTAAATCCTTCCGCATGAGCAATTTCCGGAATATCTCCTTGCCAGTCGTTGGATCCACATCGGGAACGGAGACCACGTTTGAACCTGCCAGCTTCAATGCAAGCTGCCGGTTGCGCGACGTGAAGAGTATGTGGCCATTCTCACCTCGTTTTTACGCCTTAAAATATTCAAAGTGGCTTTGCTACAGCTAGTATACAGCCATTTGATCCCTAGCAAGTCCTTAATAGGTTGAATATCGTGCTTGCTACACCAACTCCACCTGGAAGCCATGATGGGGCATCTACAAGCTCCTCGACACTAGCAACACCTTATACAGTTTACTAGCTGCAGAAAAAAGCATCTTCGCTTAAAAAATTGCTTAAAAACAGTTCTCAAAGCCCTCCAACACCTTCAAAAACGGCACTACAGCAAGTTCTAAAAGGTTGCGAGATAGCTCTATACAACGCTGCCTATCTGGCCCAGGAAAACCACAAGCTCCGCGCGGAAAATGAGAAGGCGAGGCAGAAAAGGCGTTGGTCTAAACGCCAGATACCTAATAATGGAGGCCTATCGATACAAGAAGGTAGAGATCTCATGGTGTTGAGAAATGATCAAGAACGTGAGGCAGGGGTGTCTTCGACGATGTCTGCAGGTCAACCTTCTGAAGCGCCAAGACGCGCTCCACCAACATGTTCAAATTGCAATACTCAGGGCCATAAAAGAACTAGATGTCCCGTACCTTTAGATACCTAATTTCAATTAATATCGGCGTTGGTTGGTGGTTGATAATCGCTTCAAGTTCTAAAAGCGCGTTGAAAATCGAGGCGGTTGGCGGTTCGGTGGGGTTGGCGGTTCGGTGGGGAAATACGTTATTAATCTGGTTAACAATAGATAGTAAACAAAGCTTCTAGATATAAGTAATAACAGTCTTTATATATTAGTTGCATATTATAGCCATTATATCCTTTAATTATATTAGCTAGGCTAGCTATTATACTTATTATAGTCTATGGCTTGGATAGCTATGACCATATTTCTTGGCATTATATTAATACATCTATATTGTTATGATTGGGTCAGCATAATATGCTCCTATTAGTATTATAGCAGGCTGCTATAGCATATCAGATTTATTAGCTATTGACATCTAGTTTCTCTAACAATCCCCCTTCTTCAAGGTCTTTGTCCCAAAGATATAATAAATAGTACTTTCTAGGTAAGTTTATTTGTAACTTATTCTATTTTTCTCCTAATATCTTGGTGCTAACTCCATGATATCCTTAAAGTCGAGTATCAACAAGAATAGGCTTAACTATTGTCTCGAGGAAAACAGCTTCACGATAGTTGTTCCTTGTATTCATTATAATCAACTCAATAAATCCTGTGTGAAGTCTAAAGGGTCATCTTGTTGTAACAAATATATATAGTTAGGTTGAAAATGTGTTGTAGGTTAAGAGACATTTTCTAATAGCAAGTGGCAGTGTCTAGTTAATACTTAAAATAAAATTTACTCTTAAGAAAAAGAAGCTCGAGCTATAATAGCCAAGGTAATAATAAAACTTGATTATCTCCAAAAACAAGACAATTTGCTTCAAAAGTGCGTGGGTAATTTTATCATTTGCAATATTAAGAAGATTAAAGAGTTAGAGAAATTAGAAAAAGAAGAGTACAAGCAAAAAGAAATTAAAAAAGCATAACAAGTATTAATTATTTCAAATAAAGCCTTATAGGCCTTTATCGCCCAGGCTACTAATACTTTCTTGTTGCCTTTTTTAGAGGACTTTTCCTTTAACTAGTTTGTTACTAGAATTCCAGAATCTTCTCAGGATAATTAAGGTGCCTGACTAGTTCCCAAGAATTATTCTTAGATAGGTAACCCTTCTACTTGACAAGGTACTAAACCTAACCCTTCTCTGTCTATTAGTCTAGGATTTATTTAACTTTATACTCCTTATTAACCTTAGTTATTTTATTATTAGTATTTTCTAGATTCTTTATTAGTTCAAGCAATAAAATATAGAATACCAGGTAAACTTGTATTCTTGCTAGTAATATTAAGTAGTAGTTATTATTTACAAGTTTCTTTTTGATTTTAAATAGTCTATATTTTATAGTATCAAGTTTATTACTTAATTATTTGCTCTTAATATTAAAATTCTTTTTCCCTATTATTTATTATAGCAGGTAAACTTTCTCTCCCTTCTAAAGTTATAGTATGTCCTTACACTTCTTGTTATAATAAAACTTTATTTTTTCCTCTACCTATTTAATATTATTAGTTATAAATTAGTGTAATATCTTTATATAAGCAACATGCATTAATACCATATTTAATTATCCTTTGGCTAGCAGTATTTCCTAATATATTCTAGGATTTCTTCCAAGATTTGTATAGTAAGGTATAATACCTGTTATTATATTCTTTGTATTATTAATTGCAAATTAAGCTATAGGTAATAATTCTACCTAATTATCTTGATTCTAGTTTACATAGTATTATAGATATTATTTAATTAACTAAATTATTCTTTCTATTTGTCTATTAGTTTATTGGTAGTTAGTAGTAGACATATCTTGTCTTGTTCTACATGCTTTTATAAGCATTTTCCAAAACTTTAATATAAATAACTTGTCTTGGTTAGAAGTTATTTATTTTAGTAGTCTAGTCTAAATAAACACTTCTTATAGTATTAATTATGCTAACTTTTTTATAGTAATATCCTTCTATATTAGTCTGATAATTATATATTTCATATATTTGTATATAATCATGATTATATCTATATACATGATCTCTATAATAGAATCTTTTAATAATAGTAATTCTTGGATAAAATCAACTACAATACTTTCCTATAGTTTTATTAGGATTTCTAGTATTTATATCTTGCTATATAGTTAATATTATAACTACTTATTTTAATTATACTTGTTATACTATATAATATAGTCCTATATTTTTTCATGTATTTATAGAAAGTAGTATGCCTGTTAAATCTTTTTTATTATTTTCTTAATCCCTTAGTATCCTTTAAATAGCAGGTTATAGTGCTTCTAGATCACTTCCTTAACTATTCTATTAGGTACTATAATTATTCTGTTCTATAGTATTACTCTATTGCTTTTTTTAATATTACTTATGTTAAATCTCTAGGTTTAGATTATTTTATCTTCTTTTTACTCTTTCTTAAGTTGCACAAGAAACTTATAGTTATTTATTATAACTACTACTACTAGTTATATATCTTGATTAAATTATAACCTGTTTTTATCAATTTTTAGCATATTTGCTTCTAGGTTCTTAATATTAATTATATAGTTAGGGTTTCTGCTTAGCATGTCTGCTATAATATTTTTCTTACTATTAATATTCTTAATCTTAAATTAATATTATGAAAGTTCTTGAGCCTATTATACTTGTTATCCTTTAAGTTCTTTTATTATTATAAAAAATATTAAATTCTTTAATCTATTTAAATAATTATTTTATACTTGGCTTCTTACAAGTAATATCTCTAATACTTGAATCCTTTAATAATTACAAGTATCTCTTGGTCATAGGTATTATAGTTTCTTTTAGCTTGGATTAGCTTTCTTAAGTAAAACAAAACAGGTTATAGTTTCCTATTATTATTTCTTTACTTGAGGATTATCCCTATTCCTCCTCCTAATACATCTATTTTTATATAGTTCTGTTATTCCAGGTCATGTAATTACAGGATTAGCACTTTCTTAACTATTTTCTTAATTAAATCTATTAATTCTTGCTCTTTCTATCCCCAAATAAATAATATATTATCCTTAAGTAGTTCTATTATTAGTCATAAATTCTATACATATTAGTAGAGATATTTTTATATATATCCTAATATCCCTAGGAATCTTTAGACTCCTTTCTTGTTGGTTGGTATAGGCCAATTTAATATTATATTAACCTTTTCTTATAGTATCTACTATCTTTCTAGTATAAACTTTATTCCTAGATATTTAATTTTAGTAGTATTAAATTTATATTTCTTAATGCTAAGTATAAGTCCAGCTTTCCTTATTATTGTTATAACTTCTTGTATATACTTCTTATGTTCTTCCAGGTTTCATAAATAGACAATCATGTTGTCAAAATAGATAGTAATAGTTTTGTTCAAATATTATTATAATATATAGATTATAAACCTGGCAAATTCTATAGGCAATCATATAAGTCCTATAGGTACAACTACCTATTAGTATAACTTTAAATCTGTTAGAAAGGCTGTTAAATATTGGTCTTCTTTTCATAGCAGGATGTTATAGTATCCCTATTAGATATTAAATACTGTCATAATCACAGCTCCTTATAGTAAGTCTCTTTTTTGTCCTATATATAGTGCTTTATTAGCATCCTTAATTATAAGATCATTTAGCTATCAAAAGTCAAGAACAAATTATTGTTTCCTATCCTTCTTGGGCACAAATATAGGGTATATTAAGCATGGTAAATCCAATTCCTTAATATATCCAATAGTATAGAATTTTTCAACAAATTCCTGTTCTAGCCTTAGTTCTTCTAGTGATTTTCTAAATTATTAAGCTTGCTTCAGCTTTACTCCTTTAACTAGCTATATTTTAGCTTCATAGCATGTATTATATCTTGGTAGTTAATAATCTAGTTTTATAAATAATTCAATGAACTTGTAATACTTCTTTGGTAATAGCTTCTTAACTTTAGCAAGTTTGGCTTTATAAATTTTTTTCAGTTTTGGCTTGGGATATCCATTCTCCTAGAGTTGGATACCTGTTCTATTATTCCTAGTTGTCTGTCTATCTAATGCCTCGTGTATCTTCTTTGTCATTACCAATAATTTAGTCTTTATTTTAGAGGCTATCGTTACCTTTTAATCCTTATTACTAGAGATTATCCCTAATTCTCCTCTAATTTTATAAGCTTGCATGTTGTAGTCTTGTTTTTCCATAACCAAATAGCATCCTTTAATCATGATTTCTTCTCTAATCTAGCTAATACTTGGCTCATGTTTTATTAACTAAGGCATCCCCACAACTGCATTATATTAGCTTTTATCTATTAGTATAACTCTAAATGTTAACTCTTTGTTATATACTCCAGAATTTATTTATATCATTTCTATCCTTATCTTGGGTTCATGGTATAGCATTTTTCCTCCAAACCCAATAATTCTAATCTAGTTTCTAGTAGGCTTAGACTTGATTTTATACTATTTAGCAAACTTAGGTCTAATAAATTCTATTATTGCTCCTAAGTCTAGCAGGATCCTTGCATTATATCTATTAATTATTATGAATATAACTAGCAATATTTGATTCTTAATTATATAGAGCTAGACCTCTAATCAGTATTTCTTATACTATTTCTGCTTTTCTTTATAATGGCAATTCTTGTCATGTAGTATTGCTAGTTATCCCTTAAGATAGTAGATATATTTTTTAATCTTATAGTTGTATGTTATTAGGTTATAATAACATAGATATCCCTTGCTTGTAAAAGCATAATTATAATCTTTTCTTATAGGGCAATTATAATCTGGTTTGTCCAACACACTTGGTTTCTATAGATACTATCTATATTCTTGTTTTACATGGATATGTCTTCTATAAAAGTTATTATAGCAAAATATCTAGTTAATACTATAGTATAATATTCCTCTAGTAGCTAGATAGTAATTATATAGGCAGTTTTGCACATATCTAATTTGCTTATTATAGAAGCATGTCCCTTGCAAGTTTAATATCTATTTAAATTCTTCTGCTACCTATTTCTATACTTCTTTATATTCTAGACATGGTAGAAATATCCAGTCTCTATATTATTTGTATTCTATAATATAATCTTGCCATATTTTCCTAGACTATTCCTAATATATTACTTATGGTAGCATGCAAGTGCAAGGTTTATCTTCTAAAAAGTTACTAATTTTATAATTTTCATCTTCTCGCGGGGTTTCTATCTATATTTTACGAGTCTTATACTAAGTTATTGCTATTTTATTAGTACTTTAAACCATTAACTATCCATGGAACTTGTTAGTTAAAGAAGAGATCTTTTTATTGTTATTTTATTTTTTTTTTACTAAATAATATTGTTTATTATCTATATTATTGGATTTGTACTAGTATATTTCGCGATAATTTATAGGTGATTTGTTTATGTCATGTAATATCTAAGCCAACCTCTCTTTAAAGTCTAGTAAATATCTTCTCTGTTTCTTAGTATCCAATATCAATTTTCCCTTGTTTTCTTTTTGGTACTATTCTTTTCTTTCTTTGTAGATTTTCATGCCAATTTCTGTGTTTGCAACTACATCAGCTAATTTCTTCACGTTCTCTTGCCATTCTTTATATGGCTCATTCAATCTTGAGGCAATTATTATATTATCTCTCATGTTGACAAGTATATATGCAGCACTAATATCCTTGCTTATATATACTGGTTGCTATTCCTAGTCCATTGGTTCAGTTATTAAGTAGGCAGTATTAGCTTGTATAATTATTATTGCAATACTTATTTATAAATCATGGGTGGCTGGTCCTTGATTCTTTTTGTCATGATATTTCTTTATAATATATCCAGGTTTTCCACACTTGTAACATTTGCTATTAAACTTCTTCTTGTTACTATTCTAGTTACTTTAGTTCTTGCTAATAGCAGCATTTATCTACATTTTAATATCTCTATCTTGATCTTTCTTAATACCATATTGTTTCTTGTCTTTTTAGTTATTCTAGTTTTGCTAACAGTTTTCCCAGTATCATTTAATTATTCAGCTTTTGATTCTAGATGCTATCTTAATTAGCTTATCAAGGGTTTTTGGCTTGCACGGGATATACATCATCATGTCCTTGATTTCTAGCTTGAGTATATAGTAAAATCTTGATTATAATGCTATATCATCCTATTCAAGATTCAATACTATCTAGTAGAACTTCACAGATAATTCTCTAATACTTATTTTTCCTTGTTACAATATGTTGATTTGCTATTTAGCAGTATATTTAGTATTAGGGTTACTAAAAGCATGTATAATCCTTTCTTTGAATTTCTTATAGCTGCTAAATATTTCTTTTATTGTATTATCTTGACTATTATTATTCTACTTATAGTAGTCTTTTATATAGGGTTTAAACTAGTTAAACATGGCACCTGTAAGATAAGTACCTGTAAACATAACCTTGTCTACCTTAGCTGTAGTAGTAAGATTATTAATTTAAAGGTACATGTCTATTAAGGTTAGATACCTTCTCAACACAGAACACTTACCATCAAACTGCTTAGCTTTATTTATCTTAATACCCTTAAATATCTTTAGCAATCTAATCTCCAAGGTCATGGTCATAAGCTATTCCTTAAACATTTCAAGTTCTTTAGCAGGGGTAAGCTTTTTCGCGATATTCTTAGTAGAAGCTAAAGCTGCCTTGCTGCTTGCAATACTACTATTTTTACCCATGTTATTAATAGTGATGTCTCTCTTTACTTAACTCGAGAGTCTGTTATTGTTAGATTAGGTCCGCCAATCCTTCCAAAGGTAGGAACCTGAGGGTATTCTAGAAGTAAATAAAGAGAGTATAATTGTTAGGGGGCCTAACGAGTATAGGAAGAGGCAGATTCTTAAGTCTTAATTGGTAAACAATATGGTATTATTAATCTAGTTAACAATAGACAGTAAACAAAGCTTCTAGGTACAAGTAATGACAGTTTTTATATTTTAGTCACATATTATAGCCATTATATCCTTTAATTATATTAGCTAGGCTGGCTGTCATACTTATTATAGTCCATGGCTTGGATGGCTATGACTATATTTCTTGGTATTATATTGATACATCCATATTGCTATAATCAGGTTGGCATAACATGCTCCTGTTAGCATCATGGCAGGCTGCTGCGGCACATCAGATTCATTGGCTATTGACGTCCGGTTTCTCTGACAATCTAGAGAAAATGGTCTATAATTTTTTAGCCACCTGGCAGGAAGCAAGAAGGCCCTTTAGTTCCATAGGATTGGATAAGCTACCCTCGCTTCTATTAGAGAGATGCTTTGTAGGGCTAATATTATTATCTTGGCTATTATTAGCATTACTAGGGTGACTTTTGCAGGACAGGCCTATTCTACAACCTTTGGATATAATTAAACATGTTTTATCAAGGCATAGCCTGTCTTCTATACTTTAGAGGGCTACTAAAGCCTTATAGCTCCTAGTATTACTATTATTTTATATCCAAGAGAATAATTTGTCTAGATAGGGCAAGTTATTACCATTAATATTAATGCTACTTGCCTTGTCATAGTCATTTTCAAGCCTAGGGATCATATCTAGACAGGGGTAAGATTACTAATAAGCAAGAGCCTTAGGCAGTAAGACATGGTAGACCTGTACAAACCTTTACAGGATAAATAGATAACACTCTCTATATAAGGGCTACTTAATACCCTAATAGAAGATGCAGTTGCATAATAGTATATAAAGGCTTTTTCTTGATTATTGTTTACAGGGATGGATTTGCTATAGCTAACATGCTATGCTACCATGTTGCCTAGTATAGTTGCAGGCTTACAGGCAGGAGGAGTATAGGCATGGAAGTGCATGGAAATAGGAGGTTTTAGAGGCAAGAGATAGTTTATCAGGATTAATAGACATGAAGCTGGGAAATTAGAGGGTAAAGGAGTGGAAGACAAAGGGCTATTATAAGAAACTTAGTAATCTATCCAGGAAAACATGTAAAGTAAGAAGCAAAGTATAATATTAAGGAAACTAGTAATGCTATCTATGTTACCTTTTAAACTTGAGATAGATAAGGGTATTTATAACCCGTGGATTAGGCAACAGCTTAATTCCCAGGCCCTTATTCTCTAATAACAAGAAGAATAATACCCCTAAAAGCTAAATTATTGCAGAGTAGCCTGATCCTGCACTCCTGCCTACATGCCTTGGGTCCTAAAATAGTGTACTATATTCCACAAGTATAATTAGTTATTCCAAGGAACTTATTAGGGTATTATCTGTAAAGAGTAAATACTAGATGCCTGGCAGGGATTTAGTAAAGCCCATGTCAGCCTTAGAGCTTGACAATATTCTACAGGAAACACCACAACAGCAAATAGCCGTGCTTGCAACATCATGCTTTCCACAAACATCTACCACAGGGCGCAGGAGACAGGGCGCAGGAGACCAGATGATCGAGGACCAATTGGCCACTAGTCGGGCAAACGAAGGTTCCACAAGAATATGATCAAGGGTAGTAATAATAAGGATAACAGCAGCTAGCAGAGCTATAAATAAGGCATTTATACTACTAGACATGTTTCTCCAAGGCCCTTTTCTTGTTGCTATCTATTTAATCTAATTAAATGCTACAACACGCGGGATTAGCATGGCAGGGACAAAAACAAAGGCACAGGATAGGCAACTACTAGAAAGGGGGGAGAATAGGGTAGGCATAAAGTATAACGCGTAATCAACCTTGCTTGGAGCCTGTCGGGAGTATAGAGTATTAGACTCCTTCTTTAATAAGGGAAGTCAAGAGGGTAGATACTATAGAGGGCTGGCAGGCAAAGCAAGGCCCTAGAGAAACAAATCCTCTAGTATTAGCAGGTGGAAAAACAGAAACTATGAATTATTTTGCTAGATGCAAGCCAAAAAACAAGAAGGAAAAATTTAGCTGAAGAGCTGGTCCAGCCTGATAGGGTAGGGAATCTAGTAGTAAAGGGAATAAATAAAAGGTATAGCCGCAATTTTCAACAAGAAAAAGGGGGCAAAGGGGGCTAGCATTTTCAGAGTGGATAAGACAACAGGCAGCAACCAGGTAAGTATAGAATACGGGAGGGGGCATGGAGAAAAAAAAAGAAGTTGGGAGCAGAGCAGCAAGAATAGTTCTTATATTCTTAGAGAAGCCTCGAGGTGGTGATGACCATACAGCATACGGGGCGGCCATGCCGGAAGCGGCAAAACTAACCCGAACCGGGAACTCACAGGTCCTCGCTTTACAGACACAATAATTATCTTATTCTATTTAATTTCAAATGCTTTTTTTACAATGTTCTGAGAAAAAATATCTCAAAGAGACGCGATTGTTTTTTTGGGAGAAGTCAGATTTTCGTACGCCTGGCGTTTGTGATGCTCCCAAATATGTTTCCGTAGCTAAATATCCATGCACGGAGTATCAGGGCATGAAATTCTACAAAGAGGCCCGCCAGTACCGAAGAGCTCTGAATGCAGGAGAAATGAAATGCCGAGACATCAAACCTATGCCGGACCGAGGTTACTTCCCCCAGTCACTCTTCAGGCCTTCTGCATTTACTGCGTCCATCCTCGCCGCCTCGCGAATCAAACACTGGTAGCCCGCGAACTTGCGAGCCGGAACCCGCGCAGCAAAGATCTCATCCAACTCTTCCAGCGACCGACCCTTCATTTCGGGGATGAAGAAGTAGAAAAACACGAGACAGGCGAGATTCGAGGCGGCCCAAATATACCCATAGCGGGCGCCCTACAAGCAGTGCATGTCAGACTGCGGTCAGTCGATCAGTGGAGCATAGGGGCCTCGTATCTTACCCAGTTCAAGTGCTCCGGATTGATGAAATAAGGGGTACAGAAGTTCACCAGCCATGCAAGCAAGTAACCCAGTGACGTCGCGGTACCGACTGTCCACGCGCGGAGCCGTGAGCTGACCAATTCCGTGGCCACGGGGTAACTCGCTGCGCCGACGCAGCCGTTGTAGAAAAACTTGAAGAGCGCGGTGAGGGCAACGAGCACTTTCCCCGTTACAAGCGAGGTCGGACTGCTCACTGTCGCTGCGATGGCACTCCCCAGTTGGCACAGGCCGCATGCGACGGCCCCGATCATGAGGATTGAGCGTCGGCCGAACCACGCCTTGATCGCGTACAGTCCGACGTTGACACCCAGGAAGCCGAAGCATGTGGTCATGATAGAGAATTCGAACGCCTTTGCTAGCCCCGAGACGGTGAAGAAGTAGGTTTGGTATCCAATTAGAAACCATACTCCTGACGCCGTCTGGCAGCCTATCATACAGTAGCACAAGATCGTCCGGCGGAGATCAACCCCTATTTCGGCATCAGTATATGGAAGTGTTGGAGGGACAGACAAAACTCACCTCGGAACATATCCAACCCTGCGACACTGCCTTCGGTACGCTTCTCCTCTTCAACCCCCTTGACCATTTCCGCCCACTCGACTTCCAGAAGGGCGGGTGCCACCGCGTCGTCGGTTGCTCCGTCAGGCGCTGAGGACATACGCAGCGTGGCATAACTCGTTCCGCGGAGCTGCTCGAGTGCCTTTCTCGCAGCCTGCGTGTTCCCCCGATGCAGAAGCCACCGCGGACTCTCCGGGACAAAGAACAACGCGACAAACAGGAGAGTCGGCACAATGTATAGACAAGCCAAGGGGATCTGGTACGACAAGTGATCCATCCTCTCCTTCGTCTTGTTGTCAACTACGGCGCCCATAATGCTCCCGATGTTCACCCAATACGCGAAGAGCGCGACCATCACCCCGCGCATGTGGGCGGGAGAGGCCTCTGCGGTGTAGATGTTGGAGAACGTGACTAGAAACCCGTTTGCAAAACCTAGGAGGAGGCGCCCAACGTATAGGACGCCCGCTGATGGAGCGCCTATTTGGATACCGCATGCCACGGCGTTGATGATACATGCGAGCCATATGGCTTGCCGACGGCCAAGGTAGGCTGCAAAAAATCCCGCCACCAGGGAGGAGACAAAGGATCCAAGAGTCAGAAGCGACGTTATCAGCTGTTGTACGGTGCTCTGTGGATGGTAGACCTGTCAGCTTGAGCTCAAGAGCACGCGCTTTTGGTCCCACTCACATCAATTGCGTACCCTGTTTCCGATCCTCGAACTGAGTACCCGAACACTTTGAGAAAACCGGGCATTGCCTGGAGGGCTCCGACTGCGGCCAGGTCGAATCCGTATTGCAGGTTGGCCATGGAGACCACGCAGCAGATGATGAGACATTTCCGGTTCTGCCATAGGGTCGTCGCATCAATACTACTAGCAGTCTCCGTCATGATGTGTTGCCAGCCTTTCAGAGAAATTTGACAACTACGGCACCGTGCTGGTGTTTTCCCGACTTTTCTATTTCAATGTCAGTCCCCCACATGTCGATCAGCACGCCTCGGACGGAACACGGAGGACGTGCCGAGAGCCCCTTCGGAATAGAGACTCTCCACTGTGTCCATTGTGAAGTGCAGCCAACTTTCTTCTGTTGGAGGCCAAATGACTCGTGTTCATGGTGTACCCCACAACCCCCGCAAATCCCCAGCTGGGAGTCTGGGGTGCCACCACAAGTGTCACCCACTCGACTGCCCAAGATAATGCCCATCAGCCAGCTTGACAAGCAGCCATCTCCAACATCGTTGTGAATGATGTGGGGCTCTCCTCTTCCAGATGCTTTTGGAGGTCTCAAACGCGGTCCGATTTGACTTTGGAAGACGATCCCCCTGCGGGGGTCGGGATGGCGCACCAGATGTGACGGTGGATGAGGTGGGGAACCGATGATAGGAATGAATAATATATGGAGAGAAAGCCATTGTAATTGCGAGATGTGCTGCGTGTCGGAGGTGTTCAGCTGTGATTGACAACGATGATAGCCGACCGGGTTGAACAGCTCACTTCTCTCAGCCACGGTCTCTGGGAGAGGTTGAGCCTAGCGACCGTGGTTGCGGCGGTATTTATCATCCTGGGTCTGACCCTGATAGTTGATTATGGACAAATGATATACCTTCATTCTCGAATGGTGAGCATCTCCGAACAGAAGGAGTCTCGTCAGATGTGCTAACCATTCAGCCACCGGGCCCATTTCCCTTACCTTTGATCGGAAACACACACCTCTTGCCGGCTGAGAAACCATGGATCTACTTCGAGAAGCTCGCAAAACAGTACAACACTCCGCTGATAACCTTCTGGACAGGCCGACGCCCAACGATCTGGATCTGCGACGCCTGGACAGCCAACGAGCTCCTCGACAAACGAGCTGCGACCTATGCCTCTCGCCCACGGATGGTCGTCTTCAGCGAACTCGGCGCCGGCCAGACGAATCTCGTCAACATGTACTACGGCGACCGGTGGCGGCTGCACCGAAAATTGACACACATGGCGGTTGGGCTGCAGCAGGTGCGCAAGTACCGCGGGTTCCAGAACGACGAGAGTAAAGTCGTGGCCTTGGATCTTGTCCGGGAGCCGAACGAGTACGTGAGGCACTTTGAGCGGTACGCGACAAGCGTTGTCTCGATTATCGGTTTCGGACGACGGGTGGCATCGAACGCAGATCCGATTATCACGGAGGTTATTGCGGTGATGCAGCGGGCGGCCGAGCTCAATGTGCCGGGGAAGTCGTTTCCCATGCTCATGGAGACGTTTCCTTGTGAGTACGATTGTTTCCTGTCCGTTATACGACTTGATCCGTTTGCTCACACAGTCTCCCTCCCAAGTCCTCGCCAAATTCCCGAACTGGATGGCCCCCTGGAAGAAGGGCCTGGTGAATGGCAAAGGCCGCGGCAGGCCATTTTTCTACGCTCTGGCTGAAGAGGCTGCTAGTAAAGCAGACTCAGCGCAGTGCTACGCGAGGAAGCTATTCGAAGAAGGCCCGAAACACGATCTCTCGAGAATGGAGATCTCGTCGCTCTCAGGGAACTTGTTCGGTGCGGGAAGTGACACTTCCAGCTCGACGCTTGTTACCTTTATCCTGGCATGCTGTGCCTTCCCCGAATCGTTGCCCAGAGCGTGGGAAGAGCTGGACCGTGTTGTGGGACCGCATCGGAGTCCGACGTTCGATGATGAGGCGGACCTGTTGTATGTCAAGGCGTTTGTGAAGGAGGTTCTACGATGGAGATCTGTGGCTATTATCGGCGGGCAGCCGCATGCGCCGATTCGAGATGATGAATACAAGGTATGTACCTACATCTGCACCCGCAAACCTTGTTTGTGCTGACAAGACGAACCCACTTCGTAGGGCTGGTTGATCCCCAAACACACCTGGGTCCAAGGTAACGTCTGGGCAATCCACCATCACGAGCGAGAGTTCCCCGACCCGGACCGGTTCAATCCAGATCGATATGTTCCAGGAAGTGCGGATTCCCGTCCGTTCCCTGGTGAGAAGGGCTACATGACATTCGGCTGGGGCCGGCGTGTATGTAGCGGGCAGGGACTGGCCGAGCAAGGGACGTTCATCACAATTGCACGCTTGCTGTGGGGATTCAGAATCGAGAAGGCGCGAGATAAGCATGGGAATGAGATTCCTGTGGACATCTTCGACTTTACGTAGGTTTCTTTCCCCAAGTAACTGCGGATGTGGATGGCTAACGATTGTTTTCCGTCTCCAGGAACGGCCTCAACATGCGACCAAATCCTTTTGAGTGTCGAATTAGGCCTCGTAGCGACGAGATACGTGCCACGATTGAGCGAGAGGGAATGCAGGCACTGCAGGATTTGGCTCAGTTCGAGGGGGAGACAAAGTACCGGATGAGCACGTATTATGCCGCAGAGAAGTTGTAATGCACAGACCTTCTGTTATATATACCGTATGAGGCATTGTTAGCCGACGGCGCACTGTATCCGGTCAGTCTTTCTGTTAAGGGCCTGAAAATCGGGAAGATGTCAACATCATCGAGCACTGGCCAGTTGATAGCGCCTTCCCGTTTTGGCCGAGTCACGTGGCCGCGGAATAGTAAGTCCGACCCCGCGAACCGGGCAGGCGGTGAGGTGCAAACTGCCCGTGCAGCGACAAGGCTCCCGCTTTGCGTTGCCTGAGCCCCGGCGAGAGGGAAGAAATGCCCCTCCAGGTGTAGATGTGTATCTGCATGACTGAATGCGGCGCGTCCGACTCCACTGCTCCATGTGCAGACGATCGCCATGAGCCAGATCCTAACCGCTAATCAAGCAGCGGAGCTGTGAGTGTTTTCGTTGCCCGCTGTTGACCCCCAATGGCGCGCACTGGCTGGCTGACTTGCGGACAGGCACAAGTCGATCGTCGCCTATCTTTCGTCGATAAACGCGTCACAGGGCGCTGCAACGTTACGCGAGGAGCTTCAGCTGGGTGAGGGGTTCGATGAGGCCACGTCCAAGAAGTATGAAGGGCTGTTGGAGAAGAAATGGACGGGAATTGCGCGACTTCAGCGAAAGGTAACTACCGAACACGTTGAAACACTCAAGAGACACGAGCTAACAGCCTCAGATTCTCAATCTAGAAGGTCAAATCGCCAGCCTCCAAGCGGAGCTCGACGCAGCCCCAACCACCCGCTCGAAACAGTCCCAAAATCCCGAAAATTGGCTCCCTAAACCTTCTTCAACACACACGTTTGAGTCGCACCGAGATGCCATTCGATGCATCGCCTTCCATCCCGTTTTCACGTCTCTCGCCTCTGGTTCGGATGATTACACAATAAAGATATGGGATTGGGAGCTCGGGGAGCTGGAGCGGACGCTCAAGGGCCACGTGAGAGCTGTATCCGGCCTTGACTTTGGTGGCCAAAAGGGCAACACGCTGCTGGCATCTTGTTCAGGAGATCTTACGATCAAGATCTGGGATCCAAGCAAGGATTACGCAAATATTCGAACCCTTCACGGCCACGACCACTCCGTCTCCACGGTACGTTTTCTCACATCGACAAACAATCTTCTTGTCTCCGCTAGTCGAGACGCAACCCTGCGGGTCTGGGACGTTTCGAACGGTTATTGCGTCAAAGTCATCCGGAATGACTCTTGGATTCAGGACGTGTCCCCTTCGTTTGATGGCAAATGGCTGGTGTCGGGTGGTCGGGACCAGATCGTGAAAATTTGGGATGCCTCAACAGGTGAACACAGGGCTGCGTTGCTCGGCCACGAAAACGACATTCAATGTTGTGTCTTTGCACCTCCAGCGAGCTATAAGTACTTGGCTGCACTTGCTGGACGCAAATCACCACCGTCCGCTGATAGCTCGTCGGAATTTATTGCCACCGGAGCCAGAGACAAAACTATCAAGCTGTGGGACTCGCGTGGACTACTGATAAAGACTCTTACTGGCCACGATAACTGGGTACGAGGTCTGGTATTTCACCCGGGCGGGAAGTATCTGATCAGCGTGGCGGATGACAAGACGATTCGATGTTGGGATCTCTCCCAAGAAGCGAGAATGGTGAAGACGATTGATGACGCCCACGGCAACTTTGTTACTTGTGTCCGGTGGGCACCCGTTGCCAACGCCGATACTGCTGTGGACGCCAACACGGCGAATGGGGCGCCCGCAAAGCCGAACTATCAATGCGTGATTGCAACAGGGAGTGCAGATTCGTGTGTGCGGATCTTTACATAGCATCGGCGTCTACACGAAGAGACAGGGAACACTCCTCCAGCAGTGTCCCCGCCAACTGATGACCTTACGCATATCTTACTATGTATCTTAGTCATGATCGGACATGGAGAAGGGCCTCCAAGGGAGAGAGCACGAAACCGTCGTGGTAGGTCTTGACGCTGCCTGTGTCTGACAATGCTGCTGTGCTGGAGCACATGGCTCGATGGATTTTCGAATAAGCCGTTTAAAGTGGTAGAGCAGCTTCACGAGTCAAAAGATGGAACGGTTGCCGTCTCTGGGACGGAGAGAACTGAAATGATATAGTAGAATTTCCTTGCAGTGATATTACATCCCATATTATCAACACCGAGTAACTAGAATAGCATCCCTTTATACCCCTACAGAACAACAACAACCTTCCTCGCGCTCACGCCCTTCTTCTGCAGGTCCATCCCCTCCTGAATCCCCTCCAGCCCCCTGGTCGACACCACTAACGCCTCCGGCTTCGTCTTGAGCAGCCCATTCTCCAGCGCCTGCGGCACAAAGTCCCTCCAAACACGCATAATCTCGCCGTCAGGCTTCACCCACTCATCCCCGTCAATAAACTCCGCCTTGATTCGCTTGACCGCAGACCTAACCGCCGTCGCAGCCATCCACCAGACCATTCCGCCAACCATGGAGATCGTCCCGAGCGCTCCCGTGGGGAGCGGTCTCGGCGACGGCGGCGACGCATACGCGATATACCTATTCGCGCAGTCGTCGACCTGCGACAGCACGGCGAAGGAGGTCTCCACGGACCCGACGCCAATCGCATACGCCCCGGCGACCTTCCTCCCCTTGCACGCCGCGACGAGATCCCGCGTCAGCGCTGGGGAATTGTAGTCGAAGACCTCTGCGGCGCCGAGCCCCCTCACGTACTCGTGGTTCTTCGGCGACGCCGTGCTGAGCACGCGATATCCCGCCGCGACAGCGAGCTGGACAGCGCAGGTGCCGACAGAGGAGGCACCACCCGTTATCAGGACAACAGGCGAGGCATCGTTGACCTCCCTCCCCGGTACTGTCGGCAGGTCGAGGCCCAGAAACCGGCTGTGGAACAGCCCGTACGCAGCCGTGGAAATCGCCAGCGGGAGCACGGCGGCATCCTGGAAGGTCACGGCGTCCGGGATCTTCGCGACAAGATGCTCGCGCAGCACGGTGTACAGCTGGAATGCGCCCTCAGCGCTCCGATTCGACTGGGGGGTCACGGCAAGGGCCTGCCCTATGACGCGGTCGCCGACTTGGAACCGGGTCACGGCGCTGCCGACTTCGACGACTTCGCCTGCGACATCGTTCCCGAGGATGAACGGGTACTTGATGTGCCCCAGCAGGAGGTTTCCGAGGGCTTGCTTGGCCCAGTCGACGGGGTTGATTGCGAGGGCGCGGTTGCGGACGACGATTTCGTGGGCGGTGGGGGGCGTATATGGGGCGTCGCGGACTTCAAGGGGGTAGGCCTTTGCGGCTGTGAGCCAGGCGGCCTTGTTCTCGGGCATGTTGACTGCTGTCTGAGAGACAGACTCAGGGTCCGACTGTTCTGGAGCAAGAAGAACTCATCGTGAAGAAGGGATTGTCATCAACCGTCAAGTGTCGACATCTCCTCCCAGCATAACCGGAGTTTCTTTGGCTCTGGGCGGCTTTCAGGCTCCGCTCACCGCTGCTGTCAAACAATCAAGGCTTTTTCTTTGCTTTTGGGGGAGGACTCTGAAGTGACGATCTCATTGGCTTCGTCGTGTCGAGCTGATCGGCGGTGCATCTGGTGTTGGGCCCAGAGGACTGGGCTCATTTACGATGATTCTTCAGGCTCATTATTGGGAAGAGGACAATCAACCACCGAACTCACGGTCCTTCTCCGAAAAGGCCGTAAAACTCAATTCTATCATTATTATCGCCTATCCCGTCTATCCAACGGAAAAAAAAAAGGAAAAAGAAAAAACAGCGTCAATACCGTGTAACCACCCCCGTCTCGCGCGCAATCGCCAGGATCGCATCCACCACGGCCAGCACGTCTTTACTCCGGATCGGAACCCTGTGCTCCCCGTCCCACTCGATCAATCGTGCACTTCCTTCGTCGCACCCATACTCGAGCAGTTCCCGGTGCAGCGGCAAGCCCGGATCCTTCATCCCGTGGACGTGGATCGTCGGGAGCCGAATCGTCTCTGGGATGAAGCCAAATGTCGGCAGAGGCAAAGGCAGACGCAGATCGTCCTCGTCTTCGTCCTCGTCCTCCATCCTCAGCGAGACCATGGGCGCGCGTCCAGCCAGGAGGACTGCGAAGCGGTAGTCCACTGACGAATCTGATAGACTCCGTCGGTCACTTTGCTGCTGCTGCTGCTGCCGTAGCAGCAGACTCGCCGCCATCTTCGCCCCCTGACTAAACCCCAGCACGCCGACCCAGGGTCCCGACGCGCCGGCTTGATCGTCCTCGGCCATGGCAGCCTTGATACTGGACTCGATACTTGCAATGACAGTCCGCGACGCGGACGCGGACTCGCAGATGGGCACGGGCCCGTCACGCGGGCTTCCCGTTGCTCCAACGCCGTACCCCGGCGGGAACCACGAGCGGAAGGGCCCCCATTTCTCGTAGACCTTGACGACGTCTGGGCCGGGGGTCGTGAAGAAGGGTGCGTCGGCGAAGACGAGGCGGAAATAGGGGCCGAGACGGGCGCGGAGGGCGCGGCACTGGCTGCGGAAGATGCGGGCGTTTGTGCCGCCGCCGTGCAGGCAGAGGAGGCGGGGGAGAGTGAGGGTTGGGCCTTTTTGGTGTTGTGGTGCTGGTGCTGGTGCTGGTGTCGGTGTCGATGTGAATGAGGGTTCATGGCGTTGTTGGAGACGGGGTGTTGGCAGGGTGACGGTTGATGGAGTGGAGGACTTGGTCCACGGGGTGAATGTTTGGGCTGGCGTGGCCCATAGCTGGAGTGCCTCGAGCATTGGAGATGTGTAAAAGCGTAGAACCGAGATGTAGGGGTCAGTAGAGAGAGGACGAAGAGGTGGACGGAAGAACGACACCAGAAGTCGATATCCCTTATAGCAAGATGCGACATCGGCGTCCCCGTTGGTCTCACTGCCGACCAGCCAGCCATGCCCAGAACCCTTCGTCACCCAGCGCTTCGTTATCAGGGCATCGGACTTTCTCTCCTGCGAAGATGTCCCTCGCTGTCTTCAGGCATCCAGCACGGTGAATCAACGCTGACGTGTCCCGTCGTTCTGGGCGCTCAGCCTCGGACTCCGGACTTACTTTGCGCGGACGAGCCTCAGGATCTTCAGATCCTCACGCAGGATCCAAGTCGAAAGCCTAAATTATGGGCTCGGGTTCCTCAGGCGGCGCTGCAGCTGAGCCCAGGGGATGTGCGTCTTGGACTCGGTGCTTGTTTGATTGCCGAGGGGCTCGGCCAGCCAATTGACAGACGTCCGAGCAGGCAGGCCAGGGAAGACAAAGTTTTGGTTCTGCAGGAGGGCATTGTGGCAGAATGGCCTTCTTCGTCTGTTTCTTTGCTGTTTCCGTGGGCATTGGCCGATGGGAATCGAAGAAGGATCGTCAGTTTGGACGTGTTGGGGCCAGGCGTGACCGTCAGGCTTGTATAAGGAGTTGGCCAGGGCTACAGCAGCGGTGACACCTGTGCTGCTCCATAGCTTCATCCATGCCCTCACGACCACCGACGAAGCGGTCTCTCCGCCAGCAGCCTGGTCTCGCCTGCGAAGAGTGCCGCAGACGCAAGGTCCGATGTGACCGGGCCCAGCCCCAGTGCGAACCGTGTAGGGTGAAGGGGGAGGTGTGTCTAGTGAACTATAACCGGCCTCGACGGGGGCCAAAGACGGGCCAGCTCAAGGCACTGTACTCGCGGCTACGTGAGTTACACAGCTTCCGTATCAGAGTGGTTTCGTTGACAGAGTATAGACGTGCTGGAGGAGCAGCTCGTGGTCCAACTGGATCCCCCCGCGGAAGAGACACCTACAGCACCAGAACCTCCCTCGCGCAACTCGAGTCTGAGCCAGCAGTCGATCGTGAACGACGACGATGATGCCCCTCACGAGCCGTCCTCGTCGAAATCGTCCGTCGAGGCAGAGCCCCGCCAGTCCCCTGGACCACCATCGTCGAGTTCCAGTCCCATAGACATCGTGCTAGCAGACCTGTATTTCCCCCCTGTCCCTGTGTCCAACGCCACTAACAAATCCCGAGAGATCAGTTATACTTCGACCGCGTGCATCCCATAGCCCCATTCCTGCACCAGCGACGATACTTCTCCTGGACGACTACCGAATCTCCCTCTCTCCCACGCGCTGGTCTCCGCTCAGCCATGCGGACACTCGGCGCTGCAATGTCCGCGCAGTTCGGCAGCCTCACAGACAAACTGTACGCAGAGACGTGCCAGATCCTGCAACAGCTCGATGGGATGCAGTGCGCACCGGCGGTCGAGCAGATCCAGGCGCTGCTGCTGCTCGCGCACTACGAGCTCCTGCACATGCAAGAGTCGCGGGCGATGGTCACCGCAGGCCGCTGCTTCCGACTCATCCAGTTGACGCGGCTGTACGATACAGACGCGCACGAGGCCGAGACCCCTGCAGTGTCTGTGCCCGTGCAAGGACAAGAGACATACAACGAGTGCTTCGCCGCAACAGAGGAGAAACGCCGCACGTTCTGGGTCGCCTACTGCTTCGACCGGTTCCTGAGCAGTCGGCACGAGTGGCCGCTCACCCTCCAAGAAGATGCCGTACGTGCCCTTCCCTCTTTTATAAATAACCATCCTAATGAAGCCCAAGCAGATCCGCACGCGCCTCCCACACCCCGACGCTACCTTCCAAACAGCCCCGGTGACCCTCCCCCTCTCAACGCCCCAACCCCCCTTCCTGCACGAAGCAATCGCCTCAAGCGGACACACGACCCTGCCCCCCTTCTCCGAATGCATCGTCCTCGCAACCCTGCACGGCCGCGCCATGAACCTCCGCCGCATGGCGACCGTCCTCTCAAGCTCAAGCCCCGAACACAACGCATCCACCGCGAACACCACCACCTCCTCCTCCTCCACCAACAACGCAAACTCAACCACGAACGCATGCCAGATGAAGAACTGTAACAATCCTAATACTCATTGTAATAACACGAACGCCTTCTGGACCCGCCACAAGTCTCTCTCCACGCTCGTCGAGCAGCGCACGCAGCTCCTAGCTCGGAACCTGGCATCGCCCAGCGGACTGGTCGACCCGATGCTGGCGTTCACGCACGTCCTTGCGCGGAGCACGGTTGTTTATCTGGGGCTAGTTGCTGGGCGGGTTGTCCCCGGTTCTGGTATGGAGTCTGCGTCGGTTACCGGCGTTGGAGTGGACTGTTGGGGTGTTTCGGGCCAAAGCACCGTATCTAGCACTGGCATTGGAGGAGGAGGAGGAGGAGGAGGAGGAGGAGAGACGACGCAGCGGATGGTCAGCGCGGCGTATACGAGACGGGCATTCCAGGCTGCGAAGGAGATTGTGAGGCTGATACAGGGCGTCAGGCCGGTGAATTGTTTCAAGGTGCCTGCCCCCTCTTCTATTACGATCTGTCGAGAGTTAGGGTTACTGATGCTGACTCCGCTGCCAGGCACATCTCTTCCTTCCCAGCGCGGTATCCCGCGCGGCGGGGTTCCTCGCGACGCATGGGAGAGTCACGGAGTGGGAATGGGGGAATCACACGGGTGGGACGGGGAAAGAGGTCGACGAGTTACTGGGTGTGTTGAGGGACGTGCAGGGTGTGAACAATATGGCGAGGGAGTTGCTGGCGGAGTTGGAGGGGGGAGGACAGTCATATGGGGATGGGAATGGGATATCATGAATGGCCTTGGATTGATGAGAGACGCAGATTCAACAAGTTTAGATGCATGTCTAGGGGACATCAAGCATATACGGCTTGGGATTGCATGTGGATTATAAATTATACCGCGTTTCTTCACCTCCTTGTTCACACAGCTCGTATCCATCCCATCCGTATAGACCATTAGGGCTCACTCTTCGAAGCAACCTCCTCAACGGCCTTAGAGCCTTCCTCACTCTGCTTCTTCCTGACATCCCTCCACCCCAGCCCCCAACACATGACAAACGCCGCCCCCGCAAGCCCAATCCCCATAAACATAACCCTCCGGATACTCTCACTGTAATCCCCAAGAACAACCGCCAGCTCTTCGGGGTCCCTCACAACATTTCTGACACTCCTTGCCCCCGCAGAAATAATCAGCGCAACGCGAGACCGATCCTCCAAGTGCGACGTGAGCAAATCACGCAGACTATTCGTGAAGATCGTCTGCGCGGCGCACAGAATGACGGCGCCGCCGAGGAACTGGCAGAAGACGACGATGGCCATGGCCGTTGGGATTTGAGCCTTTGGGATGAGAGACGGGATTGCGATGAATGGCTACACACACACACACACAGAAAGTTTGAGGTCAGTTTCCACTCGATCAGGCAAAATATAGAGACATGGTGTCGCGCAGCGTACGTACAATGCTACTGGTCATTCCGCACCCGGCGCCGAACAGGATCTGGTATCCGACCCAGTCGCGCACCTTGGTGTCCACGTCGAACGTCGAGAACAGGCCGTACGCGACTGTTGTGAGGGCCGTCCCCGTTACGATGGAGGGGAGGTAGTACCCAAATCGTTGGACTGCCGCCTCATTAGTAGACATCCCTTTTTGTATAGAAGGTTGCGATTTAGAGAGGTTGAAGGGGGGGTGAATACTCATCGACCCGGCAACAAGGGCAAGAATAACCTGCGCCAGAATCGTCGGCAGATAATGCACGCCACTCAGCAGCGCCGAGTCATCCTTGACAACCTGGAAGTAAATAGGCAGGTAATAGTTCGCGCAGAAGAGCACACCGCAGACGAAGAACATCGTCGCCGCCGCAGACCAGATAATCTGCGTCCGCAGCAACGGCAGCGGGATCATGGCCTCCTCCTTGCGGCGCGAGCGCTCCCAGACCAGGAAGACCGCGAATGTGACGCCGGCCCCGACAAACAGCCCGATGATCCGCGAGCTGTCCCACGCGTACTTGTTGCCTCCCCATTGCAGCGCCAGCATGAGCATAACCACTGCGGGCGCACAGAGGACGAAGCCTACGAGGTCGAGGGAGCGCACGGCTGTGCGGAGGACCTCGCGGGGGGCGGGCTTCTTGGTTTCGCCGGGGACGCGGAGGAAGAGGAGGAGGAGGAAGACGGCTCCGCCGACGGGGAGGTTGATGTAGAAGCCTGGTTCTGTTAGTTTCTCATCAGTTAAAGGGGAGGTGGACAAACACCAGCGCCAGGAGACTTTCTCGGTGAAGACGCCTCCCAGAAGCGGACCGCACGCGACACCGAGCTGGCCCAGAGAGACGTTGATTCCGATGATGAGCGGCTGCTTGTGAGGCGGGACAGCGGCCGAGATGATGGTCAGACTTCCATTCATGAGGCCTGACGCACCGAGTCCAGCGACCGCGCGCCCGACAATGAGCATCGTGGACGAGGACGCCGCGCCACAGATGACAGAGCCGAGTTCAAAGACCGCGAAGAAGACTAGGAACGTCCACTTGACATTGAAGAACGTGTATAGCCTCCCACTCAGCGGCTGAAACGCCGAGTACCCGAGCTGATACGCACTGCCATACCAGCCCACATCCAGCAGAGACTTGAAATGTGAGGTGATTTCCGGAACAGCGGTCGAGACAATCGAGGTGTCAAGCATGAGCAGGAAGAAGGCCAGCGTCACGGGGAAGTTGAGCAGGACGAGCTGCAGCACCGACATGGGCTCATAGTCGGGGCTATCGGTCTCATTCTCCTTCGAGACGGGGGACTCAGGCCCGTCCTCACGGGGCGCATCTTTCTCGACGTCAAGACTTGCTGTCATGGTGGCTTGATGAACTGGCGGAGTCAATTCCGCCCAGCGAGTCCTCCTTTCCTGAACATGCAGGCTGATGCTTATAGATTACGAGGATCGCAGGAAAAGATTGGCCGGAATCGGAGCCGGGGACGAAAGCCGGCGCAGCCTGTGGGTCGAATTGAGACGATCTTCTGCAGCAATCAATAGCCTTGAGGAGGACTCCTGGTGGAGAGCATCCTGCAGGACCGAGTGCTTCCTCCAGTGGTTACTCCGGCTGCGACGCTTCATGAGCTGCTGTGGCCAGAGTCGGAGTTTTTCTTGGGTCCGTGTCAGCCACGGGGAGTTGCACGCTCGACGCTCGTTGGACCGGGAGTTGCTAGACCGATCACTCATCGAGTTGAGTTTACAGAATTTTTTCCAGGCCCTGCTCAGGTATTTCCAGACACTGTTCCCCTGTATCCCCGTTGGACCAGTCTCTCATCGGGTTGAGTTTAGCGTCACGTGATCAGGTAAACGCACGTGACATTTCTTCAGGCCAACCAGAAGACAGAACGCTTTGCCAAGAAATAGCTCGATCCCTCTATATCATGATCACGTGGCCCGAACAAGGGCTTACGGCCACCTGCCTACGACTCGCTGCTCACTCGCAATCACTCCGTCACCATGAATATTGTCCTTCTGGTATCGTAAGCTTAACATAGACGCCGTGCGGTGTCCCAAGCAGGACTTTCAACTTCACTGGCTCAGTTTCAACGGTTCAGCTTCATGGCTCGACTCAAGGTGGCATCCGCATCGACGACCCCGGCAACGGCAACGACGAAAGAGTCTGCAGCCATGTCTCATTCCCATACGCAAGAGAGTCCGTCAGCTCCGCGCTCATATCCCAGGGGAACTGCGTTCCTGACGCCGAACAACCCGACGGAGCCCATCCTGGCATACCCTCATTCCCGTCTCTCTGCAACTGCGACTCAAGCCATGCCCGTATCACCGCGCCGAGGCGCGCAACCTGCGTCCAGAAATCATCAGAAACCGGATTAGGGCCCGCGATATGATCCATTTTCTGCGTGGTATGCTTGACAACCTCAAGGAGATCGACGGTGTTGCAAACGACTTCCGGATCCCAACCGGCCTCCGTATAGGTCGATAGCCGGTATAGTGTCACCAGGCTCCGAGCCAGCTGCGCCCAGAGGTGAATCGTAAAGGCCATGCAATCTGTCGACTTGAAGGCGAAGAATACATCCATCCAGGACTTTATTGCCTTCACGGAGCCTTGCATGCTATCTACGCGTTCCCAGTCCGAGCCACTGTTAGGGGGGCTAGGAGCACTAGGGGTTCCGGCGGGAGACTCGAGCGAGCCTTGCGGGAGGAATGCAGTGGAGTTTATGCTCAGTTCTACGTAATACAGGTGCGCGAGGAGCCAATCTGCACAGCAGGGGTCAGTGTTTATACATTACCAGAACCGAGGGGAATTTACACTTATTGGGATGCTCAAGGGGTATCGACGCGCGGAGTGCTTCGAGCTGGCCCCGGAAAGACGTGAGGAAGAAGGCTATGGGTAGCAGCCCGTTATGTTCGTCTCGGACCTGTGCCGCTCGCTGCGCCAGCAGCTGTAGACGCACATGCAAGGCCAAAGCATGGTCATTTTGGTGCTCTGCATTCGCCTCTACAGTGCGGAGAAAGTCCTCCATTTGCGATGTCCACCGCATTGGGTCATTCTGGGCGAAGTAGGAGGAGATGCTAGGTGGCTTGTGAGCCTCCAGAATTCCACGGACAAGAAAAGTAACTTACACTGAAGCCAACAAGAAACAACCAAGAACAGCGCGTTGCTCTTCCAGGGAGTGACGCTCAGGAGCCTCCGATCCCGAGCAGAACGCCTTCCCACCTAACAGGGTCATCATGTGGTGATCACCCGGTAACGGCTTGTTCAGGTGGACGTCATAAACGATGGATAGAGCGATCTGCATCAGTCGCGACGTAGTGGGCGCAGAGTGGATGAAATGGTCATATCCCCAGGCAACATACGTCAACAAGCCCAGAAGCAAGTCAATACTTGAGCGGTTCTCAACCACGGTCGCCTGCGCCAGGGTGGCCTTGAACTGCTGCGCTCTCATCCGCTTCTCGCGCATCGATCGCGTGGTGACGGCGAGAACGGCCTGGAAGAAGAATGGTCGCTCCTTCTGCAGATATTGGGCGGTTACGGTGGGTGGGAGATAGATGAAGGGACAGGCGCGCAACATGGTGTCGCGGAACAACGCCAGCGACTCCTCTGTATTCCGCGACTCATCAGCAGGCATATGATACGTAGGCGGGACAGACGATGGGAGGGACATGGACGTGTCAGACGAAGAGTGATCCCCAGTCACACTGGTCTGAGATGCGGTGGAAGTGGGGGCTGGCGGCTGCTGCACGGCTTGCAGGAGCGAGAAAAGGTCGTCGAGCTTGGACTCGAGCTGAGCGATTCGCGAGCTCTGCGCCTTTTGCGAATTCCGCCTCCGTATGGAGTCCGACGGGTTACACTGCTTCTTGAGGCGGTGGCATCTGGGGAAGCGGGTCAGGATGGAGCATTCACGAGCAGGGAGTGGATGGCGGACCAACCTCTGGCATCCATCGCCCTCGGGACGGCCAACACACTTGCTCTTGGCCTTGAAGCAGTTCATGCAGGCCAGGCCGTACGGCCCTCGTCCGTCCATATCGGAGATCGTTAAGGCAGCGCTCAGACGGAAACGGAGGCCGATGCAGCGGTCGCGTTGAGGCGACCACGAAAGCCGTTGAGAATCACTGGACCAGAGCGTGGGTTCCAGAAGTCAGTCAGAAATAAAAATAGCTACTATAGCCCGTCCTGACCCCCTGAATGGGACATTTTCCCTTTTGATGTTGTTGACGAAGAGAACAAAGAACCCGCGAGGGGCGCGGTCACGTGGCTTCATGTTGGTGCGACTTGTGGTTTATACTTGGATTATGTAAGTAGTGCATGCATAATTAGCGTGCGTCCTCCCCTCAGTTGAACACCTGCCGTGACGGATGAAAAAGCTGGAGTCGGTACGATATTTCCATGGTTTTGGAAGAAGGAATCATTCTTGATTCACTATACTTTGCATACCGATTGAGTCTTCACCCTGCGCGATTACGACCCCGTTCTTGTCCCTGCCACTCGGCGGCCCCTGACATACACGTGGGCTACGTTGCGATCATCGCCCGTCATCACGTATTTCTCAAACACCCTCCTCAACGAGTCCGTCTCTTCTCGCGGTGTCATCGCCGTTTGCAAGGCCGTCGTTGTCGCCACCCACACCGCATCAAACTCCTTGCCGACAGCGAAACTGCCTATCCGGTCCTCCATACATAGAACCTTTGCGCCGCCTAATGTCGCCAGGTAGAAGACCTCCTCAATCGACAGCCCCTTATCGTGGCCATCTGAGAGCACTTCCCGTGCATTCGATGCAATCATTGCTTGCCGAATTACGGCCAGCATATGCGATGCCCACCCGCCGCCGCTGTCCGTCCCCAAGCCCACCTTGATACCGCGCCGCAAGAAGTCCCGCACGGGGGCGACCATGAATCCTCCGCCCACGGTCATGTTGGCGACCGGACAGTGTGCAACACCGCACTTCAATGCCCCAATCCGTTCCTTTTCGTGGTCCGTCATGATGGTGCAGTGGGCGAGGATGGAGCGCGCGGTTAACAGACCGTAACTCTCATATAAGTTAGCTTCACTGCCGCCAAACTGGGGGAATAACTCTGTTGTCGCATTAATCTCCTGCTGGGCCTCGTTGAAATGGGTCTGAATTGCAAGGGTGTCGTCGCGTTTCACAATCTCCCCTAGCCCCTGCAGCAGCTCCGGGGTACAAGAGATGGCAAATCTCGGTGTCACAACGGGCTTTATCAACGCTGTATCGGCATTATTACAGCCAGGGAGGGCTCGTATATGTCGGATACACTCCTCCGTCTCCCGCAGCGAGGCAGTCGCACTGCTCTCGCAGATATAGTCAGGCGCGCTCCTGTCCATGTTGCACTTGCCCACAAACGCTCGCTGGCCCTTCCTGTGGCATATATCGGCCAGAATTTTCGTTCCCTCCAAATGCCGAGAGCTATAGTACGAGGCCGTTGTGATGCCCTGGCGCAGGAAGTCGGCGACGGTCTGCTCGTATACCCTCGTAGCGTACTCGGGATCGGCAAACCGGGCTTCAACGGGGAATGTTATCTCGTTGAGCCAGTCGAGGATGTGAAGGCCCTGACCGAGACCACGCATCGGCCATTGCGGCGCATGATTGTGCGTGTCGACGAAGCCGGGAATCAGAAAATCGCCCTGGGGCAGGTGATGGACTTGGGCTGTGGTGGGGATCGCATCGGCGGGGATTTCGGCATGAGACTTGTAGAAGGCGGATATATGACCATCCGTGACGACGAGGGTGGCATTCTCAAGGACTTCGAGTGCCTCAGGACCTGTGGAATGGATCACGGCACCTTGGAAGACAAGGACAGATGCCATGATACCCTTTCCTGGCGGAGGAGGGGCTCTGAGGGGTGCACCGGCGGAGCGGCAACTGACTCGTGTTGGGTCTGGGTCACCTGACCGACACGAGTCAACCCCATCGCGCACTGCCCCCGGGGGGGTGGTGGGGGTTGGGTGGATAAGGCTTTCGCCGTCCAGCTTGGTGTCAGCGGCCCCTCCAGCAACACGAGGCCAAGGAGGCAGGCAAGGTGTTCTCCTGTCTGCCCGCGTTTTCAACCCCAGTCTCCTGATGGCGACCCTCCCTCTCGAGATATGGAGAGAAATATGTCTGATAGTACGTCGGCTTTGTCTCGACCCTATGTGGACTGTAACAGCAGCTGATGATCATAGCTTCTACATGAAGATCTGCGACCAGAGCTGTTGGCACTCAGCCGGACGAATCGCGGCTGTTATAGCATCGCGGCACCATTCTGCTACAGGTCTCTCACAATCGAGTTCACCACCGTCGAAACTCTGCAGAGCATTACGTCGCAGTTGAGCAATAAGGGTCTCGGCAAGCCGTTCTTAGCCCATGCCCGGAGCCTCAGTCTCATGCCTATTCACGAGGAGCATAGCTTAGGTATAAGACACAACGGCAAAAGCATCGTTCAAGTCTTTAATCCTGCTACGAATGAGGCTTTCCTTCAACCACATCTCACGGGCGTTCCTTGCGGGGGTGGCTTGAGCATTGCGGATCGCGGCGGAAATGATTCCGTGTACCGCCAGCAATGGGAGCCAGTGATTTCCTTGATCGCTCGACTCCGGCATCTGGAGGAATTTAATTTCTTCATACAGAGCGGATTCCCCTCTTCGCTGCGCAAGGCTCTATCAAAATGTCACCCACATTGTAAGGTGAAGATCTGGTCTTCTCAGCCCGCGGCCTACGCCGAGCCGAATGTGCAACGATGGATTCTCCCCACAGCCAGTGAGACGCACAGTAAGGCCTGTCAGATCGATTTCGAAATTCTTTTCTGGGATCGGCTGGACACTTTCAATGCCGAGATTCTCTTAACGGAACCTCCTGGGTTGGTGAACGAAATGCTGCCCTTCGTGTTTGCGGCTCCGAATCTCAAGCATCTCATTCTCACACATACATTTCCACTCGCGCCCTCGCTGGCCCTGGTTGAGTTTGTAGAAAGGAAATGGCGAGATCTGGCTGCCGTCTCCCCACCTGCGGGAATTGCCAATCTGGAGTCGCTTACTCTGTCCTCCGTCTACTTCGATGATACTCTCTTTCCGGCCCTGGCGACGGTTACGGACCTTTCTTGCCTGCGCTCCCTCGATATCTCGGGATACATGCATCCTGACATGCTCGCTGATGCTGCAAAGCTTTTAAAAGGCCTGGAGAGACTCTTCGTAACCGTTGATTTGCCCCGTGTGTATCCCGGCACTTGTTGTAACGGGACATTGCTAACATTAGCCCATCTTCAGATGACGAAGATGTGATTACTGCAATAAAGACCTTCACCCCCCTAAAATTTCTCTGCCTCCGAGGTCACGGATCCGCCGCGTCCGTCCTCAGCGTTCTCGAACAACACGGCCCCTCATTGCAGGGGTTGATCCTGGAGCTGGTATGCTACAGGGGAGTATTCGTAGGGCGCGACGGAGAAAGGCTTCAACGTTTCCACCATGAGTACCCCCTGTTTAATCTTTCCCAGCACAACGAGATGGCCGGACTTTGCCCACATCTCCAGGAGCTGCGCCTCCAAGTCAAGCGGCCTGCAAGAAAGACTGCCGAACTGGAAATGTACAGAGCACTGGGACAGTTCTCGTCCCTCCGTAGCCTCGTTCTAGACTTACATTTCCAGCCTGAGGGTTCTCCTATCGGAAACGTATTCCTCAACGACACGGTCGACGAAAACCTCGCCCGTCAAGTATGGAATGTGATTACCACCAGCCAGTCCTCGCAACACTTGATGAAATTACGTCTCGCCCCTTTCGGCGATATTTACTTCTTGGATGACGAGCTGTACTACTCCCATCATACGCGGAGCTTTCTGCTCACTCGTGGTGGCAGGGACGGGCTTAGCGTGCGAGAAATTGGGAAAGTCACGTCAGATATCTTGGAACAAAAGAACCGCCGCTTATTGAATAAGGAGAACAAGTCTCCGGCTACCAGCCGCGGATGATATTACTTCAGATATAGAGCAGGGACATGGAAGGGCAGGATAGCACCCAATAAATGTAGCGAGGAGCAGGGAAATCACCACGGAAACTCTGAGCCGTCCCAGACGCGCCACTTCCCACCCTCCGTTTCCCGTGTGGCACCATCAATCGTGCGCAGAATCGCATCCACAGTCTCGCCCACGGTCTGCGATGGTGTTGGGATGCCCGGTTTATTGGTCATGTCCGTCAGAACGTAGCTAAAGTCTGACGTCAGCTTGATCGTCCACCACACGAGACGAGAGGGAGGGCCTCGCCCCGCTTACCCCGGGTCAGATACGAAGCTGATAAAGTCCTCATTTTCGAGATGAATCTTGCGCACGAACCAGTGCAGCATGGCCTTACTGGGCCCGTACGCTGCAATGGGGAAGGGTCGCTGCTCCATTCCGCCGATAGTGCCCAATGCGCTTCCGACGCCGACGAATATAGGCTTCGTGCTCCTTTTCAGGAGCGGGTGCGCGGCTTGGTAGAGGAGTAGCGGGCCGTAGGCATTCACTTCAACGTGCTCTTTCAGAACGTCGAGGGGGACTGTGTGGACGGTGGAGAGGTCCTCGCTTATACCGGCGTTTGCGATCACGACGTCAAGGTGGTCGATGCCGTGGTCGTCCTGTAGCGTTCGAATCGCGGTGGCTGGGTTGGTGGGGGACTTTGAGTCGACTTTGACAAGGATTAATAGAGACCCAGGACCTTTGGTCAGGGTTTTGAGTGACTGCGAGGTCTCAGAAGTAGGGTTACGGACAGCCGCCACGACGGTGGTGTCGGGACGAGCGAGAAGAGCCTCAACGAAACCGCGGCCAATACCGCGACTCGCCCCGGTGATCAGGTATATGGTGCTGGCCATCGTGAGAATATTGGCCGATGTGCGAGGAGCATTTTCTCAAGAGGTGCATCCTGCCATTTATACCGAGTGACTGTCCGAGGTGAGATGGAGAGTTATAAAGATGAGTCAGCTGACGAGGCGGCCAACCCCGGCTCTTCAAGGCTTCGAAGCCTTCAAAACCAATCTTGATGACGTCTCTGCGTGGGCCTCGCAAGTTGTGGGCCCTTCCTGGGTTTGATTGTTTGGACTTTGTGGGCGGATGCATAGTTGCAAGAGCCCCGGCTTTGTCTCCGACCCAATGAGTATGACCCTCAATCGAACTGAGGACGAAATACCAGTTCAGCACTAGTTTGCCAAAGGTCTTCGCAGGTCTGAGTCCGTGGACAAAGAAGTGGCAGGTGGGAGAGAGATATGTGACTCGGCTCTCCTGTGGCCAGATATAAGGGATCTGTCATTTAGATAATCAAAGAAATTAGCATTAAAGCTGAAATTACTCATGAAGCAATGGTAGTAAAAGACTGAGCAGGTCTAATAGACAGTCAACTACATATTTTTGAAGACCTGTGAGTAAATTTAACCTGCCAATGCAAACACACCTGAGCACGGGAAACTCTCAGGCATGGGAAACTGGTGATGGGAGCTTGGAACCGTCAGCTTTAAGCCCAGAATAACAGTGGCAGGGCCAGTCAAGCATCGCTGCTGAATTGCCATTGGTTGTCAATCGAGCGAAATCAGAAGCCATACCCTTTTGGCGCCGGACATCCACCATTCCTCGTATTCATCCGCACGCGCAAAAATTGCTTGTGATCAGCCTTAAACCCCTCTTTTAATGGAGAGTCTTTCCTCTTCAGCCTCAAATTCCCACAGTTTCATTTGACGATGCAGCTTTCTTCTCTCCTCGTTGGTGCTTTCTTTGCGCTGGGTCTTCACGCCGCCCCCATTGCCGACAGCCCTGGACAGACCGAGGTCAGTGACGGGACAGAGATCTTCAAGCGGTCTGGTCAGTCTTGCAGGGTTCTCGCTGATGAAGTCAACTGCCGATCTGGCCCGGGGACAAACTACAAACGGGTTGTCGGACTCAGTAGCTCATGGACTCGCGGGTATTACTTCACCTGCGTCAAGTCAGGGGAATGCATCACCCTGAATGGTGCCGTCAACTGGTACGTTTACCTCGTGTCTACCCCGAGGTCAGATAATGTGAAGTTGTTGGCTGATTGTGTTTGAGTGGTTGGGATTATTTCGAGGAGGACAGGTGTTATGTAAATGGCCATTATACTGACAGCCACTGCACTCTGGGTATGTAACGACTGCACCTTCTCTGTCCAGCTTGCTAATGTTGTTCACGATAACAGCCAAACTCGGGCGGTGCTGATGCAAAGATTGCCAGTTACGATGTGTCGAGGGGAGCTCAAGAACAAGAAATTGAAGTGGCAGATATCTCCATAGAATCCAACGAAGTCGCGCTATGCAAGATGTCTCCTCCATGATGTCCTTTGCCTTAAGACTGAACATGCCAGCCTGAGATGACAACAGACCTTTCACAATTTTCAGTCCTCAATCCCTCTCCAATTACAATCCTGGATTTGAACAATCATGACTTCCCTCACGTACGCCCAGAGAGATCTTCGATATCGGGACCCCCCACCTGCCGATCCCACAGAGTGTGGTGCATGCGCAGGTCATCCCTCTCGAAATAGTGTGATAATCCTCTCCCAATGCCGACTCTGAATAAATCTCCGCTTTCTCCGACGATCTTCTGAGATCCACAGTTCGCAATGCCGCCGCTAACGCGTCCCTCCCAATCGGACCCTCCTCCCCCCTCTCTCTCCACACGGGGATCGGATTAACCCCACAAGATGGTGCTGCCCTCGACGTTCGAACAGACATGGCAAGTTTTCGGAGCAGAACACCCGATTTCCCCTCCTCTCGAGTAGGCCTTGATGGCAGAGGCGTATAAACTTGGGGGATAGGGCAGGTATCTAGTCCTACCAACCACTCTTTTGTCTTACCGGTCAACATGCTCCTGTCGTCGTCGTTTTTCTCGTCCTTGAGTAGGATATTCCTTCAGCGGTCGCTGTCATTAGCTCTAAACCTCTTGGCCCCCAGTGTGCTGCTCTTCAGTGTCGGATGGCTTGTTTATACCCGCTTTTTCCACCCCTTAAGCCGTATTCCCGGACCCTTCTGGGCATCAGTTTCAAGGTACTGGCTTGGGTATCAAGTCTTCACTGGAAAAGCGGAGTTCGTGCAGCGCAGATTGCATGAGATATATGGTAGGCTCCTCCTTTGCTGATTTATAGGCCGCCTTGACTGAACCATCAGGTCCTCTCGTGCGAATCGCCCCGGATGAAGTGTCCGTGTCAGATCCCGCCGCTGTCAAGATTATCTACGGGATAAAGAGCGGTTTCACAAAAGTTACTGAATCATTCCTAACGCATATCCGCCGGACTAACAGTATCTCCATACAGACTGACTTCTACCCGCCGTTCGCTTCTGGCATCAGTCCCCATGGAGACCACTTCGCCCAGCAGGATGAGGCAAAGCACTCTGCGCGAAGGAAGCTCGTGAACAATATCTATTCCATGTCGAGTGTACTGGAGTCAGAGCAGTACATTGACACTTGTACTGAGGTCTTCTTGTCGAAGATGGCCAAGTTTGCCGAGAAGGGGCAGGTCGTTGATCTTGGTGAATGGATTCAATGGTACAGAACACTAGATTTCACCGTCCACTTGTACAGATAAGAGCTTACTATTGATCTTTTCAGGTACACCTTCGACGTCGTCGGCGAGCTGTTCTTCGGCCAGCAGTTCGGATTCATGCGCGACGAGCATGATTTTGGAAACTATATCCTCAGCCTGGATACAATGATGCCGACAACGACGCTCCTGTGCGTGCTGCCGGTATTCCTGAGATACTTCCAAGTTTTTCTCGGACTTCTGTTTCCAAGCATCCGCAAGGCTGTTGAAGGATTCAACGAGATCCGTCGTGCTGGGAAGTTCTGGGTGGACCATCGACTGCAGCAGATGGCAGACCGGAAGGTCAATAGATCTGATCTCTTGGATAAACTGTTCAAGGTGCGGCAGAATAAGTCTGATTTTGACATTCCCGAGATTCAGAATGAGTCAGTCGTCGCCATGTAAGCCCTTCTCGTTAGTTTACCCGTTTAGTATCTCTCGCGCTTAACTATGCGCTACAGATTCGCCGGCAGCGATACAACAGCCATCGCCATCCGCTCCATTCTCTACTATCTGATGAAAACCCCAGACGCTTATGCCAAACTCATGGAAGAAATCAACAAAGCCGATAGCGATGGACGGCTGAGCAAGCCCCACGTCAAATACAATGAGGCTATCAAGCTGCCCTACCTCGTTGCGTGCTGCAAAGAAGGCATTCGGATGCACCCCAGCGTCGGCTTATCCCTCCCCCGTTATGTCCCCCCCGGTGGGAGCCAGATCGCCGGCCGCTTCTTCCCTGCCGGATCTAAAGTTGGTATTAGCGCTCCTGTGCTACATAGTAATACAGATATTTTTGGAGCGGACGCGGCAGTCTACAATCCTGATCGATGGATCCGGGATCCTAAGGCGGCCGCAGAAATGGATCGGTATATGCTTCATTTTGGAGCGGGGTCGAGGACATGTATTGGCAAGAACGTATGTACTTCCCCTCAGTACCTTAGGGTTCGCGTCGGGAGTTAGGCTAACAGGTGTCTAGATATCTCTTGCGGAAATCCATAAGATGATTCCGCAACTCTTGCGGTCATTTAAATTGGAGCTGGTAGATCAGCAGAAGGAATGGACAACGCACAATTTCTGGTTCAACAAGCAGACAGGGATTGAAGTTCGCGTCACTTCTCGACGTGATATATAACGCCGAGGAGTGTGCTTCGGGAGGTACAGGTTTCCATTATGTTCCCTAAATTCAACGATGGTCAGCCATTCGCTCTACGCCTAATAGTACTTTTGTGTTGCCAACCTTGTTTTTCAGATAGTTCCCGTGCGATCCATATCCTGGAGGCATCCCGAGGGATATCGATCTGACCGGGGAGGACGACGGGGGATTTTCCGACTTCTCCATCTGGGGATCCCCAACTGTCGGTACCAGGCTTGTGACCTCATTTCCCCGCACTGGCAGGGTTGGCTGCGCTGTCCGAGTACCCCACACGAACTGTGGGATAGACCCCTGGTCCAGGGTCTCCCTTCCTGACTGACTCGTGAAACCACCCCCCCTTCTCCCCCAGTCGCCTCGCTGATACATCCTCTTCCTCCACTCATGGACGGTAATCAGTTTAGTCAGATTGACAAGTTGCAAGATAAGTGCCGTCGCCTTGAATTCGAGAATCGCAGATTGCGGCGGACGTTGCGCTGCGTTGATTGCAACGCGCGCATATTCAGTGCCGCTGCGAAGAGCCCCGTTGCTGCTCCCGGGAAGGCAGGCACAAGGCGTGATCAACAATATGGCCCTACTCCGCGAAATGGCCGTGCTCTTTCCCCGTCTAACGCGAAGATCAAAAAGATGGAGGGCGTGTCGCCCTCGCAGAGAGATTCCAGCAATCCGTTCTCATCTCGCGCTCCCCCAGGCTTTCTCCTATCTCCCGAGCGTGGTAACCTGATCTCTAACCCTCCATCACCGCTGGAGACCACATTGGGTGATTTATGTGCTTCAGCAATGAATCCGATTGAAGAGATCACAAACGATCCGCTTCTATCATGGGCGATTCCAGTAGAGAATACTCAGGACTCCCCTTCTTCCACGGAATTTCTGAAGCCATGGTACATCCCTGCGGATGACTCGAGCTCCGACCAATTATCCATTCTGTTCAATCTCCAAGGAGTAACTCATTTGACGCCAGACATATCGCCGCTCCCCCAGGCACCATCAGTTTCGCCCAACCCCAAGCCTCCAGAGGGCCAGAAAGCGGCACAGCGCCACTATGTCCGAAGCTTTGCTATTCCACCGGGCTTGGATCTTCCAGAAGCAACTCTAGCTCTCACTTCCGGGCTTGGCTTCTACATGGGTGAGGCGCAACAGAGAATGGACCGGTACATCATGGCACTGGGGGTATCTATCAAGCAGGCTTTTGGGATGGAGAATACTCCGTAGGTCTACCCGTCTTGGCATGACAGCAGGCGTGAAACTGACAAGAATTAGTTCCAGGGCTTTGGAGTCATTGGTTTCATACGGGGTCCTTTGGATCGTAAGGGAGGCGTGGCCGGCAGCAGAGGGGTTTTGGAAACTCACAGTAGGCACACGATGGTCTACACAAATCTCTTTGATCGTCTAATGCAATGGTAGGCATCCCTCAATGGTTTCGTTCAATCGGAGCTTTGGAGACTCTTCCCATGCCGAGCATCTTACGACAAACTCCACCCAGCCTATCGACCAACTCCCCTCCAACTGACAGTGCCTCACTCGCCGCTTATTGACTGGCTTCCGTGGCCTGACCTTCGAGATCGTATAATCGAAGTTCAAGACCAGATCGATGTTGAGACTGTGTGCAAGACGGCAATCCAAAATGTAATGGCCCACCGACACCTCGCTCCTACGCATGAAGGGGAGGTATATCCGCCATCCTTCCGGGTCTGGGACCTATATCTACTCGAGAAACAAAGCGGGCTCGGCCTCACCAACAACCAACTCTCATACAAACCACGCTCCCCTGCCGTTCTCGAAATAGAGAACAGGTACAATCTGGAGTATGACGACTTCACGACGCAGAAGTTACACCCCGCGTTCTTCGAGAAGTATCCATTTCTTGCCTGCGAGCGGATAAAGACAAAGTTCTATGCACAGGACGTACCATTGGTGGGCTATGAGGACGTGGGATATCCGAAGCCGTTTACGGAAATGGCGATGGTGCAGCTTCGACAGCTGGCCACAACGCGTGTACACCGACCCGACACGTAGACTTCTTGAATAATCGGCGAGCACGGAAGCCGCTGGGATATACTCTGCGGTAGGGTAATTGTACATGACACAAAGATCGAGATTATTCTAGCTTTAACATGTATCCAGCGATAGCATCCACGATAGAAACCAGTGCTACCCCTCCAATCAGCAACCGCAGGAGGGTATATTCAGAATGCAAGCTGGATCTTGAACAACCATTAAGCCTTGAGTGCCGTGATCTTTTCGACCTTAGGGAAGGTCCAACCTCCGTTTGACAGTTCATCACTCGGGGCATAGAAACGGACTGGATAAGAGTAATGTTAGGCTGATCGACGACCCCCGTTAAAAAGCTTGACTTACGCGTAACATCGAAATCACCACCGCCAGTCGGCGCAGGAAGCCAGCTAGAGTTCACGTAAGCACATGCATAAGCCCGAGGCGCAGAAAGAAACATACTTGGATGTCCAATTGCCGGGAGGAACCACATCAGCTGGCTGTACAACAATCTGGAAGCTTTCATCTCTGTCGCCGCCGTCATAGATAGGCTGACCATCCGAGTACGTCAGGTTGGAGCGATCACCGAGTGAATACCTGTCGAGTTCGTTCGGAATCAAGTACAGGTCCGGCCCATATGCCGTCAAGCTCCAGAATCCCTTGTCGTTAAGAGGCGGCTTCGTGCTAAACGTGAAGAGGTATGCTTCATCGGGGCCAAGGGAAAACCGACCCCCGACTTCGCCTCCCGGAGTGTACATGGGATAGAGAGACTCAGAAGCTCGGAGGGCGAGATACCCCCAGCCAGCAACAAACGCCCTCATCTCGTAGTTTGTCCCAAAATCTCCCTGCGCTTCCGGAGTGAGTTGGATCCAGTTGTTCTCCAGTGACATTATATTCTCTGGTTGGTTTACTGCCGTTGTTACAGAAGCTTGCGCTGCCGCAGCCACAGCAGTGAGATTGCGAACTCTCTGATGGTATCTGCCGTCCCAGATACCGGCGGCTGTCAATGTGGTTTTGACGCGATGAAAGTCTGAGATTTCGCGTGGAGGGTTATATGGGGCGATTCGGGCAGTTAGCTGGAGTGCCCGAGTTATGGGGTCTTCCGGAAGAGATGAGTTGAGCATTGCCACGGTCAGCGGAGGAGCATGGCGACTTTCTCTATTCACTAGTTTCACAGACATTTCATCTTGGATTTCGTGGACGGCCTCTAGGCCTGTGCCGTTATTCTTCAACAGGATGCGAGGAAGGACAAGGCCATATGGAGTTGGGGAATTAACGAGCCCAACAATGCCATGCTGGCACTCGCTCTTTAGTGTTGCCAGGTAGCATAGCTGCACGCCAGGTTCTTGACGTACAGCAGGGCCATATCGTATAAGATACCGGCCGGGAGGGCTGCCTTCGACACTGCCAATATTGGCGTAATTGTTACTGTAGACGTCGTAAAAAGGGAAAACCCAATATCTGTCTTCGATGGCTGAGACATCCAGAATGAGGTCATTCTCGGAGAGATCTATTAGGACGGTCGAGTATAAAGTGTCGGCGTTTGGACGAACAATGGTTTTGTCGTGCACCGTTGAGAGCTCTCTGGCATGGGCAAAGGTATTTGTTGCCCCCGCCGCTGCGAAGGCAGTGAAGGCATACGTCGTGAAGGGAGTGAGAGGAAAGCCATACTAGAGACGTTCAGCACATCAATTGCGAGAACCTCGCATAAATTACATTGAAAGGGGACCAACTTACAATCAAGGCAAACTCCGTGGCTTCTTCCGCAGTGAGGTTCGCGGGGTCATGAGAGCCACCAGAGGCAACGCCCAAAGTTGCGAGAGCCACAGTAGCCCAAAGTGTGTGATACATGTTTGTTGATGTCTTGATGTCTTGATGATCTGTGTGATGTTCTTGCCTCTTTATATCCTGTGGTCCCGGCCAAAAGCCCAAGATCTTGCGAGGTCCCCTAAGGAAGGGGCTGTACGTGCACAGCCTTCCCAAGGCCGAATGCCGCTCCGGCGTATCATTAATATTCAAGCTGTATGGATGGTGCTCCCTTTGTGGCATTGCAGCTCACATCCAGGCCACCAAAAGAATGGCGGCGCACGCCGAGCGAATCAGATGGTCTCAGCTCCGAGGTCGCGTGGATTCTAACCCAAACCAGAAAAGCTTAAAAAAAGTTAACCAATAATATTGAATAATTTGCGGAGCTCGCAAGATCCCTGTCTTGTGGCGCTCCATACGCACGCTGATTGGCTGCCCAGCACCCCGTCGATTTACTCTCGCAAAGGACGATGATGGCTATCCATGGATGCTGTCTGGGAACTCCGCATTATCTTTGTGTAGCGGACCAGGACAGACACGGGTGTTCGCCAGCAGAGAGGTATATATATTACGTTGCGACTTGCCTTCTCTGACCTGGGAGTGACCACCGCTCATTTTTCTGTTTTCAATTTGATCTCAACCACTCTTCGGGAAGAGCCATGATTCGCATCATGTATATTCTGCGATCGCTGCTAGTATTCTTGCAATTGGTACGCGTGCTTGCAAGACAGCCGAATATCATCTTTATCCTTACCGATGATCAAGACGCCCAGATGGACTCGCTGTCATATATGCCATATGTGCAGCAACATCTCGTGGAGCAAGGCACCCATTACCAGCGACACTACTGTACAGTGTAAGTCCAAATGCCGTGTTTGCTTGTCTAGAACTAACGCAGCGAAGAGCACTCTGCTGTCCTTCTCGGGTCAGCCTGCTCACGGGAAAGGCGGCCCATAACACGAATGTAACCGACGTGTTCCCTCCATATGGTAGGCTGACCCTTTACTCCATGTCAATACGTCCAGGCCTACCACTGACACCGGATGTACTACAGGGGGCTACCCAAAGTTCGTCAAGGAAGGATATAATAAGGAATACCTCCCCATATGGCTGCAGGATGCAGGGTACAACACGTACTATACAGGGAAATTCCTCAACTACCACCACCTGCTCAACTACTTTGCCCCTTTTCCTGCCGGGTGGACTTCCTCCGATTTCCTCCTTGACCCTTTCACCTATAACTACCTCGAGAACGTCTGGCAGCGTGACCGCCATCTCCCAGTGAGCGCTTCCGGGCAGTACAGCACCGACGTCCTCGCAGAGAAGGCATACGCATACGTCGAGGAAGGCGCCAAGGCAGGACGCCCATTCTTCCTCACGGTTGCCCCCATCGCACCGCACGCTAATCTCATCGTGGACCTGACGAGTGTGGATCCAACCGACCCGGGCTCTGTGAATTTTGAATCGGGAAACCCGGTCCCCGCTGAGCGGCACAAGGACCTTTTTCAGAACGCCACGATTCCCCGGACGCTGAATTTCAATCCTGATAAGGTACGTGTCCTTTTCACGGTGGTTCGTTCAGGTTTACCGACGCTTTCGATCACAGCCAAGTGGCGTCAGTTGGATCTCGCGATTGCCCAAGCAGAACGACACGGTCGTGGCCTATAATGACGAGTTCTACCGCGATCGACTCAGATCTCTACAAGCGGTGGATGAGATGGTGGATGGTATCTTCCAGCGCCTTGAAGAGCTAGGAATATTGGAGAACACGTATGTCGTCTATTCCTCCGACAACGGCTTCCACATCGGGCAGCACCGCCTGCAGCCGGGAAAGCAATGTGGGTTTGAGGAGGATATCAATGTGCCGTTGATTATCAGGGGCCCAAATGTGCCCAAGGGCCAGGTCACCGATATTGTTACCACGCATACGGATCTGGCGCCGACTTTCTTCTCCATGCTGGGGTTGGAGCCTAGGTCGGACTTTGATGGCGTTCGTATTCCTCTCACGCAGAAGGATATCGAGGAGGCGCAGTGTACTCGTCACGAGCATATCAACGTTGAGAACTGGGGTACTTCTAGCGTGGAAGGTATCTATGGAAAAGAATACAACGGCGAAAGTAAGCAGCCTCAAGGGACGCACGGATTGTGCTAACAAGTAGGCAGGCAATGGCCAGGCAGAAAATACGTACAAAGCAATGCGTCTTGTTGGCCGAGAGTACAACCTCTATTACTCTGTGTATTGCAATAATCAACGAGAGCTCTATGACATGAATGTAAGCGTTCCCTACCAATAGATGCGGCATTCCCAAAGCTAAACGGAGCTAGGTTGATCCATACCAGATGCATAATCTAATTAAAGGAGGCAACATGACCTTTCCATCCTTCCGAAACACCACTGTGATAAACAATCACACGGTTATTAATATCGTGTCGCGGTTAGACGCGCTCCTGATGGTATTGAAGACATGCAAGGCGAAGGACTGCATCCAGCCGTGGAGCGTCCTCCACCCCGGCGGAGATGTCAACACGCTTGAGGAGGCGCTCAATCACCGCTATGACCACTTCTATTACGAGAGCTTTGAAAACAATAAGGTCTCGTTTTCAGAGTGCGAGTACGGCCAAATCCTCTCCTCGGAAGGGCCGCTAGACCCGTGGATCTATAACGATGGCATTGGATGGTCTCCTTAGCAGCTGCAGTGGAGAGGCTGTATACGGGTAGAGTGAAAGAGTTAAAGCAGACCAGTCAATAAGAAACATAAATTGGAGCCCTGAAACCCTTGAGCATAACCCTTCCCTGTGGAGTCCCCACGTACAGGTAGTTTCCATACCATCCTGAAGCCAAACGTTCGTGCCACTATATCAAGAACTCCCACAAAGAAAACAATACAACTCTCCACGAATCTAACTCCGCATAAGACTTGGCACTTTAATCTCATGCCGAAGACATCGCACCATCAGGCCTCGGAAGGATTGGAGCTAGAAGACTTCCCCCGGGCCACGGTCCTTGGACCAACAAAGATCCAACCGGCGCCACTCTAAAGGGATCCCAGGAGGATGGATTGGGGCTGAATTGGTCTTGGGGGGTGTTCACGACAATGCTGAGATGAGTGAGCTGGCGAGCTGAATTCCACACCTCGAATATCCTTCCCGGGAGAGCATAGTTCCTGCAAGCTTGACGCTTGATTCCGAGATACAATTTACAGGGGCAATCGCAGCCTCTGAATTTGGAGTTTGTTCAAGAACCCTACCATATCACCCACAACCATGAGTGCCATCGAGCTTATTAGTGCCATTGGCACCGCGACAAAGACCCTTCCGGGCAAGGTTACCGACGAGGAGCCTATTGCGCCTCCGCAGGCATGCGACAACGCGAGGAGCGTCCTTAAGGTGTGTGCGACCCCCAACCGCACTGAAACGCAGTTCACGCAGCTACTGGATGACGCAGGCTTCAATCTTGTCAATTTTTGGAAACCTGAGGCGGTTGTGCCAGGCTCGACTACATTGTTCGAGGCTGCAGTGATTCCGTGATAGCCCTAAACTGGCCCGCCCAATCGTTTTATACAGTAGGTCAGCCTTTTCTATAAACCACGCTCCATCAGACCAAATTATAAACAGCCGAACCCTTTTTGAAATTGCAATATCGAATGAGAACTTCTCGTCATCCACCTGTATCCTTACGCAGACTAAGCCAGTTCTGTTTTGGGGTCCCTACTGGGTGCCGGAAGCACTCCTCACCCAACCTTGGGAGATTTCAAACCAGGTTTCGAGCTTGAGGGACGCTCCACAATATCCCGGTTTTATGCAAACCCGAATCGTATAGCCTCGGAGTATGCAGTGAATTATGCGGGAAAGCGGTGCGTCAGTAAGCGTCAGAATCTCGTGTCTCTGTGGTGCTGTGGGAGCTTACGATGCCGCGAATCGTGGCCAGGTTTCCTGCCAGCTGAGTGCAAGCTGCCAGCCTGGCAAAGGCATATATCTACCTCGTCATTCCCTTGACAGCATAGAACGATCTTCTGAACACTTCTCTGCTTCTCTTCGCAAGCATTATAGAAACCTTGTTTCCCCAAAACATCCACACAATGACTACTCCAGGCGACTTGGCCGACAAACCCGTGTCCTACTTGAGACAAAGGACCCGAGTCATCACAACCCACCGAGAAGACGGCAAGGCTGTTATCCATTCCTCCCGCGAGGGGAGATGGTATGAGATGCGTGATGTCGCGGTGGCACTCAATCTCGTGTACACCACCTCCGAATTCCCGTCGCAGATGAACGACGACAACGACATTAAGGCGCACAAAGCCGTCGAGCGAAATGGGCTGGGCCTCGTCAACCAAGGAGGCACCGTCTGTCGAATCTCCAATTTTGCGCCTGGCAACGAGGCCATCATGCATCGGACCAGGAGCCTGGATTATGGCGTCGTTTTGGAAGGGGAGATAGAGATGAGTCTGGATTCTGGTGAGACCGTGCTCTTGAAGAGGGGGGATGTGGTGGTTCAGCGTGGTACGAATACTTGGAAGAATACGAGTGCCACTGAGTGGGCCAGGACGTTTTTTGTTCTGCTGGACGGGCATCCTCTCAGCATCGGGGGGGAGCAGTTGGGAGAGTCGCTCGGGTACGCTGCCCACGAGCTGCAGCCAAGCAATAATGTTGAATGAGCGTTGAAGTCTTAGAGAGCCGTATGTGTCTATAATGTTAGAACAGTGAACGTTCTCTTATAACCATTTCTTGCCACGGTTCTAAACAAGCTTGTAGCCGTCAATGTGAGTGCAACGTTTCGAATCTACGAGCATAGTAGCCACAGTCTTAGAACTTATGCATTGATGGACGTACAGTAAAACTGATACATTAAACATTGCAACCTTCCAAAGGTCTATGACTGCCATTTCAATGACAACCCAGTTACATCTTCGATTTCCACGATTCCTCGGCCTGGATTGACTGCATGATGTCCTGATATCCTGGATCGGCGCTCCCTTTGCGCGCTCCATGATGTCTCTCGAGGACCGCAGAACTCAGTCCTCAATTTAGGCCAGTCAAAGTCCGCAAACTGTCCTTTTTCCTTCACAACCCGGCTGTCAATCAACACCGTATCGAGGTCAGATGCGTTGGCATAGAGTACCAGCGCTGCGACGGGATCGTGGACCGCAGTAAGTCTTGGAGAAGTGGTTCGAGTGACTACCAGGTCCGCCTTTGACAATGAAGGTTACACCGGCATTCACCGACTCAGCGCTCCCATCAACTCTCCCAGGTACACATCATGGGCTGTACAGCATGAGCCGTACACGTTCCAAGTGTGGAGGAAATAGCCTACAGCAATGTATCCGAAGTAATGTTCTTCAGTTGTGGTTGGCTAGTTTATAGATATTAGAAATAAATAGGGTGCACTAATTATCTGTGTTAGAAATACTATGCCTGTATTAGTATAGAGCTATATAGCAGTGTCAAGGCTATTCACTAAGTGCATAAATTTCTTTATAAGGGTCCTAATCGTTCAACCATCAAGTTTACATTTAACAAAACAAAGGAGTAGATTACTTCTAGTGACTAGTCTCTCCATATGCTCTATTAGGGAACCGCCTTGACGAAACTAAGAACATTGCCTTGAGTGATAAGACAATCTGGTATTTGTACTCTGGTCATCCTGCCTCTAGTAATTGAAGAGTGATAGAGAAAGGGTCCTTGCTGTATTTGTATCTGCCTTACCTCATATAGATATTATCTGTACACCACCGCAGTAACAATCATCACGGCTGTACCAGACATCCTGATAGCCCTCGCACTTGCTTCTCTTGGTTCTCCAAAAGCTCGTACTGCATCAAGAATAGCCACGAGAACGCAGCATATAATCCCACAATACTCCCGGATGAGTACCGAGCGTAGAGCCCAGATATAGATATAACTACAAAAACTAATAATTGCCACCTCCCACCAAAGCCCCTCCCTCCAGCGTCGATATACATCCTTCCAACCATCAATCACGTCCCAAAATGCACCCAAAATATGCATTATGGTTAGCCCTTTGATTAGGCTCAAGGTACTGAATACTCTCCACCGCATCCGCGGAATGTCAGGGTCACCAACAGTGCCTAGACCCTCTTGTATGCTCGAGTATTGAAGCTCAGATGGAAGTGGTATGACCGTAGGCGGAGATGGGGTTGCGTGATGAGTTCGATGCCGGGTGAGGCGCATAATTGTCGGGTTGTTCAGCAACCAGGTTACGATTCTCCTGGCTGAGCCGGCTGTGCCATCATGGGAAGTAACTGTGGATCCGCCGTCAATCATCTCTTTCCAGAATTTCTCTTTTAGTTCGGCTGCTCTGGCGTGTTGGCGGTCGTTCTCCTCTGGGTCCATGTATGGTGGTTTAGCCCATTTAGTCGTGACTAACATGATATTCTCAAACGCTTGTACTCCACACAACTTTTCGAAAAGATATATATGCTTCGGGACAGTTAGTGCTGGTGTCTAGCATTATACATATGAGAAAGGAGAATACTCGCATTCTCGGCCAGTCGGCCGAATCGGGGCTGCGTGATATCGTGCAGATAAATTAGCCCCTTGAGTAACTTGTCCCTCTGGATCGTGTCCACTATGAGCGTCATGATCTGCTCGTCTGTCAGGCGCGTATCGTCGAATCCGGGCGTGTCAATCAGATAAATCGGCGTGCTGTCCACCGTTGCTTCATAGTAGTCAAGTTCGTTCGTGCCTACTCAAGGTAAGCTTCACAAAGCAAATCCCAGGAGGAGGTAGACGGTCATACAAGATTCCAAGCCATGGCAGACTTCCGGCGGATACCCTGATCTATTCCGTCCACCGAGCAGATCGATAAAACTGCTCTTCCCGACCCCGGTCTTCCCCAGAATACCAAAGATCGGGCGTGTGGTATCTAATCCCCGATTCACTGGCTCGAGTGGTGGCGTCTCAGGGGTTTCCCAACGGCCAGCCCAAACGAGCAACATAGAGCTCATTGGGAGAAGAAATATGGCAAAGAGAGCTAATAACCTGGTCAGATGAGCTTTTGAGGAGGCCGCCTCGATTTCGAACGTCTGCCTTCGAGGAGGCTCCAGTTTAGCATTTGGGTCCACGTCCGCGAACTGCTTGAGAAAGGCCTTCATGCAGGCTGCAGCGACAGCAGCAGAATAGGGCTGCCAGTCCTTGTCCTTGTGGCTGTCCGCGTAGTCACTCACGCTCTTGATGACGACCGTCGACCGGTTATCCCACACGCCTGCGCCTTCCATTTCGAACGCGATCACCCCGTGGCTCTCGGCAATCCGATCACGATGGGTAGCAGATCGAATGACCTGGTCGCCCGAAGCGATCGGACCAAAAAGGATGCGCAGGTCCGGACTGATAATTCCCTCACATAGGCCCAGCTTCGGATCATCCGCCTCTAGCAATCTTCGAAGCCGTGGACGCCGGAGCAGTTTTCCCTCGTCGCACCCGAGTTCTCTGCAGCTTGCCCCGATTGCTGTCTCGCACACCCGCCCTTCAGCTTCAGAACAGACACCACCACACGTCCCCGCGGCGCGATGCACATGGCGATAATTCACGGGAAAGAGCCGATCAGCCTCGACACCCGGATACCGTGACGAATGAAAACCAGGCTTCTCTAGCAGTTCCATCAGATACGCGCCTGTGTCCTCCCTCAGCCGGTTCCGCCCGATATACCCACTCAGGTACTTGATGAACGTCCTTAGTTCGCTGGGCGCCCGTCCCAAACTATCTGCCACGGTGCGCTTTTGCTCGAACCCGCCCTCGTGCAGTCGACCGAAATCAAACTGCACGACCTCGGTGCTGATGATCACATCGCCGAGGATAATCTCGTCGTCTCTGTGGCTTTGAGGGTGCGGGACCCCGCCACAGACTCCGACCACGATCACGAGCTCGATCTGGGGGAAGGAGGCGAGGAGCATTGCGCTGGTGCTCGCGGAGGATACCTTGCCCTTGTGTGGGAGGTAGGCGAGGACGACATTCCAATACCCGATTCGACCGAGTGTGTAGGTGTTGGGGTCGTTGTTGGATTTCCCTAATCCTGTTGGTCGGGGCCAGACCTCGTCGAAGATTCCCTCGACGGCGTTGGATTCGGATCCGAGGGCACAAATGACTGCGATGTTGAACTGGTCTCGGCCGATCGGGAGACTGGAGACGGCCATGCTGTCATCGCGCGTTGTATTAACTGTGAGAGGATTAGATATTCAAAAGTCGAGAGGCAAATTGAGGGAGAGAGAAGGAGAAGTGTTTTGTCGGAGAGTTGGGAATGCTGCGAGGCTGCGAAGCTGAACGAAAAAAAGAAAAGAAATTCAGAGGGGATGTCAGATATTTACCACTAGGCTAAAAAGGCAACATTGCTTATTAGACAGTGGTAAATACCGCCTAATTCTAACAGGGGAAAGAAATCACCTGCACTCTGCCTGCGTTTCCCACCATCGTCGGATTCTATTGGTGGTTGCTCATGTTCGCAAGGCTGAGTTGTCTCTTGTTCCTGCTGTGCGGTTGTTCGCAAGGCAGTAGCAGCTTTTGCGTTTAGTCAAAGGGTATTAGCCCCCAACATGCAATATCTAAGGTAAAAGGGTTGTGGCTAATAAATAGTGAGCACTCTTCCTGGTAACAAGAAACTAATTATAGTTTCTTAAGATCTATGTCTGACTAGGTCGATGGCAGGTTGTGTATTCCCAAGAGGTTTCCAGGCCACTCACTATATTGTCCCTAATACAAGACTGGTCAAATACCTGATAGAGCTTCTAATGAGAAATTCGTGTTAATAGACTCAATGTTCCTTTGCATATGCTACAGTCTGTACCAGTTAACTATTGTACAGCATGTTTATTTCTCAGCCCCTTTCTCTATTGCCAACTGATATCTCCAAATGCGAAAATGAAACAAGCAATAAGATCAACTTTAAGTGACATTTTCCCATTTAGCTAACAAACTGGAGAGGAACAGTAAGATCATAGATAATGTTAGTTTCACTTTATGCTCTAAAGATTCCCAGCCCTAATAAGACCACTAAGGGTTGTTCCCTGAACTATATAAATACTTGCCCAGTTGGTGATGTGGGCTCATTGCGGGACTTTCCAAACAGGGAAATAAATGGGTAATCCCATTTCATCACCCTAGTAGGGTCATGAAATAATTACTGTTTGTTGTTCATTTCCGTTATGGGAGTGGTAGGCAAAAGTCATAGTCATGGGGTTACACCCCGTGCTGAGTACGTAATTGCCTCAGGCTGCTCAGGCCTACCCAGTGAGCAGGAAGTAAATCGAGTACACATATGCTGTACTGGCCTTTTGGTCTACTTTATCGCACAACCTGAATGCTTCAACCCTGTCCCTTTTTGTCAACTCTTGATAATTCCGAGATTTGTTTCCCGATCCAGAAACTTGGACAAGCATCAGGATACACCACAACGAAAAGAAGGAAATTCAGAGGGGAAAGAAATCACTCTGCCTGCCTTTCCCACCATCATCGGATTATCGGCTACGGTCAGTATTCGAAGGGGAAAACAGAACGATCTATTAGAAGGTCTAAACCGGACATATGAAGATGCTTAGGGAAGAAAAAAAAAAAAGAAGAAGGTACGAATCTATCGCAGGGAGGAACGCCATATTTAAATTCCTCCTTATAAAGGAATACGTAAATCTCCGCTGTATTGTCACGGTCGGTGCCTGAAGCGGCAGGCATCAACCACGACATGACCCTGCTCAGCTCGCTGCCCGACGCAGCCTGATGGCTGATTATATGAGATCCTGCCTATTCCGTGTATTCTAGTTATCTAAGTGATTTGTTCTGTTCCTTCTGCAGCATAGCCCTCCCCGTAAATCTGAACAGGTCCCATCTTGACGACTAGGCAGCTCGACGCTTGCGGGCTCTCGGCGTCGTGACGGCTGAATACTTTTGCGGAATCCTGACGCCTCACATGTATCTTCTAGATCCTATGTTCCTTTGGCAACCTTTTCTTTTGTATATTCCATGCAGATTATCTTTATCAATCCAGCCTTCATACAAACAGCTAATTGGCCTGATAATTCTTCTAGAATACTGCTGCAGGCTAATATACCTGCTGGCTATTATGTTATAAAGCTAAAAATATTGCCAAAACAGAAACTAGATAGATAATTATGGTAGTAAATTGGTAAAGTACCTAACACTAATATTAAAGTACCCTGGGCCCGGCAACCTTCCGTAAGTGGCACTGTGACCAAACTGCCCACAAATTATCCCTTGTTGTGTGATAACTCCCCAATCGCCTCTCTTGGTCGCTCGAGGACAGGGCCGCGGTTCTACGTACCCTCCTCACCTTCGGACCTAGAGTCGCCCATTCAGCTCAGAGACAAAGTCTGGAACTCCAGTGCTATATACTGTCAACTTGCGGCCAACACCTTTTGTCTCTGACACCATAACGCACACCATCATGCATGGAATCCCATTTGGCGAGGGGTCTGAACTCCCAACAAGTCTTTTTAGGACAATTTGATGGCCGCCCTCGAACCTGCAAGGCCCGCGCCCTGCTTGCCGTCCGTTCTTTTACTAGTATTAGGAGCCAGGAGATATCTATATTATTATAATAACTGTATTATACTAAATTTACGATGACCAAGATGCTGCAGATTTGGAATTAAGCCGCTTTCGCAAAGACACTCATTATCTGAGGACATTAGTTACTCAATCGTGAAAAAGTGTTATGCCCCAGTCATTCCTTACAACTCCAAACCGTGTTGTTATCAACATGCACGGAGCTATACCTCTCTTGCCCGCTTACCACTCAGGCGGATTTCCTTGGTCTATCTCAGAACTTCAACTTCAGCCATGCTGTAGGTCGAGGGAAATGAACAACTAAACCCGATAATAAGCTAGGTCTCCGATCTGCACGAGCCTCGTCCCAAAGCACCAACCACTGGACTGGGAAATTTCTATAACATATCCTAATCTCCAAGAATATTAATATGATTTGGTATCCAAATATTATAGGTGATGGGAGTGGTCAACTATTAGTGTGCTGGAGATGCATGCTACTAACTTGTTGTAAACATATACCAAGTTCCTAGAATTAAATCAACTCTAATTAATTTTTTAGCTTGTTTTAACCTAGTAAGCCTTTAAGAGAACTAAATTATAGTTTCTTTAAGAATTTTAACTCTTACTAACTTGTTTATTTTTTAGCTTGAAACTCCTATAAATACTAGAATATTTTTAAAACACTTCCTATTATAATAGCCTTTATTCTAGAATTTATTCCTAGGGATACTAGAAGAACCCCTTTATTATATAAAAGTAATAATAATACTCCTATGTTATCGAAGTGACGACCTCTCGTGCGCTTCTAACCCCGGGCTCTCACACGGGACTTCCAAAGGATTCAGATTGACTTGTCTTACCTGGTGCAATCATGTCTAGTAAGTATGGAGACTTGTCATGGTTAGATAAAAGTCAAGGTAAAAAGGCAGGGCTAGCCTATAGTATATATATTATAGCCTATAAAGTAAGTACTAGACAAGTTACTTTGTAAAAATCCTTAGAATAAGTTACTTTAGAATAATAGTAGTATTAATTACAAAAATAGGAAAGCTAGATATAATAGTAATAAATATTCTTAAATATTTCTTTGTTTCCTACTTTTTAGTATACTTTTTAAAGTATATTTTAAGGTATACTTAATTATATTATACAGCCTTGTATATTCTAGGATATATTTTTAGGAGTATATACTAAGATATATAATTATATAATTCTTTATTAGGATAACTCTATTTTCTATATCCTTAGAATAATTTAAAATTCTCTCTTGTAATAATTCCTATTTTTTTTATCCCTATAGTAGGCTATAGTAGTTATATAATAGCCATAATTTCAAACTATGGTCTTTCTATTATACTTAAAGGATATATAGTATTTCCTTGTAATAGTAATTATTATTTATATAAGTATAGGGTTTATAGGTTATATTCTTATAATATTACTTGTCCTTATCTTAGAGTTAGGCAATACTTAGGTTTGTTAGTTTATTATTAAGATTAGATTTAAATCCAAAGTAGCTCTTGGTAGCTAGTTAGTGGCCCAAGACTTCCTAGCCTTAACTTTCTACCTTATAACTCTGCTCTACTAACTGTAGGCTAAGAATTCATAATACTATCTCCCTTTCTTTCAGTTTTTGTCCACAAAAATATAAATAGCGTGAACTCCCCTATTGCCCTAAGGTAGGTTTCTATTTTCTTTAAATCCCTTTGTAATGGTTCATTATGCCTGATTGTTGAGTTGCTAACCACCTCCTTTAATACTAGAAAATTGTTCAGGATAGCATTGCTATTAACAATCCTTGCAAGTACTATTACTCTCAAAATATTCCTTGTATAATAGATTTAAAAAGTTGAAACTATGCGTCGTGTACTTGCCATAGTTAAAAATATGAAAAATAGTTTTATAGCAAGCAAGAGTAGAAGGCCCTGAACAAACAAGCAGGACTATCTCTATCAGGAGATTATAGAGGCCAAAAAGGCTTCTACTAAGATTTTTGCTAAACTAGTCCATCTTTAGAAACAAGATACTTTTCTTAAAGAACATGGGGATAAAATATTTGTTCATGATGCTGCTGTATTAGAATGCTTAGATAAGGAAAATCCTTTAACTACCAAGGATTTCCAAGAGCTAGAGTGCCTTGCTAACAAGTATAAGGCTACTACTTAACTTGCTACTATATTAGATAATCCTAGTCTAACTTAGATAATTAAGTCTCTATCCTTCTAGTAGAATATTAACTTTTCCATGCTAGATGCTGCTAGTAGTATTTCTAGACCTTCTAGATATAGCCTATTAAATTCTTGATAGGTTCCCAAGTATTTTCTAAGATATTGTATCCTTTCTACTATATAAGATATTATAAGCATCTACTGACCTTCTAGTAGTCCAGGATTTTTTTAACTTTATACTCCTGTTCCTCTTCTTTGATTTTGATATTGTTAGCAATTTTAGTGTTCTTGGGTGCTGGTTCTAATAGTAATATATAGAATATTAGGTATATCTTCTTTATAGATTTAGGTAGCTTTAATTAATAGTTGACTAGTCCCAATTTCTTGTTGATTTTAAATAGTCTAATTTATACATGGTCAAGTTTCTGGCTTGGTTACTTAATTTTAATATTTCTATAGAGTAGGAATACCTTCCCCCCCTTTTTAAAGTCTAGTATCTCCTGGTACTCTTTATTATAGTAAAACTTTATCTTAAGATTAACAAACTTAAGATCTTAGATAAGTTATATTTAGATTTCTTTAAATTTCTACATAAAGTGGTTGGCTTTTTCTATGACTAGTTCTTTTTGGATTAGTTTACCATGCAAGTTTAGGTAATATCTATAATTTGCTTTAAAAGGTATCATTCCTATTATATTATAGATTAAGTTGTTATACACAAACTAAGCTATAGATAGTTGCTCCTTCTAATTATTTTATATATAGTTTATATAGTATTATAGGTATTGCTTAATTATCTAGTTAACCCTCTTAGTTTATCTATTTAATTATAATCTATATATAGTAGTTATATATAGTTTAATTCCTATAATATTAGTTACTAATTTCTAAAACTTGGATATGAATAGCTTGTCTTAATCTAATATAATATATTTTAGTATTCTATAGTTTATAACAATTATATTAACAAAAATAGTTACCATTTTTTTTACTATTATATTTGTTTATATTAGTTCCAAGTAGATATACTTTATTAGTTAGTCCAAGATTACTATAAGATAGTTGTGCTTTTCCTTTTCTTGTTATATCTCTAGTAATAGTCTAATAAAATTAACTATAATCTATTCCTATAGTTACTATAGAACTTCTGGGTTTTATAGTTTCCTATATAGTATATACTATTTTAGTTTGTCCTATAGACATACTTTATAATTATTAATATAGCTTTTAACCCTTTTTCTTATATTCTAGAAGTAGTAGTTATATCTAATATATTTACATGTTTGGTCTATATTAAAATATCCATATACTAGTATGTTATAATATTCCTTGATAACTTATAAAACAAGTATTAGTAGAATATAGATAAGTCCTTTAATCTAAAAAATCCTGTCTTTCTCTAATGCTTCTAGTGTTGACGCGAGGACTTGTTATATTAGCTTGTCCTCCTTTATAGCTTCCTTAATAGTATTAATTATAGTTTCTAATAATTATATAATAGCTGCTAGAATTATTAGATTATTTTTAAGTATCCTATTTTTGTTTTTCTTTAAGATTGCTGGTTAAGGTTCCCTAGTCTTGTTCTTGTAGTCTAGTCTCCTGCTAAAAATATTAGCTTGGCTATTCTCTATATTCTTGCAGTATTTAATCCTATAGTTATATTATAAAAGTAGCTCTACCTATCTTGCCTGTTTTCTTGTTAACTTTTTAGTTATTATAAAGTAGGTAAGGTTTTTATGGTTAGACTTTATAGTAATAGTATACCTTGCCCCTTGCAAGTAGACTCTCTAATATTTAAATATTACTATAATAGCTAGTAATTCTTTATTATAGATATTGTAATTTATTTCTAGTCCTATTAGCTTCCTTAACCAGAATCCTACTAGTCTTGGTTTGCTATTAGGTCCTAACTAAGTTATTTTTGCTCTAATAGCATAGTCTGACGTATTAGTTTCTAGTATCATGGGTAGTTCTAGGTTGTATTATGGCATGATTGGTGCTATTATAATAGCTTCTTTTATAGTATTAAAAGTTTTCTATTATTCTTTTATCTATTTATATACTTGTTTTTTTTAAAATAGCTTAAATAAAGGTGCCATATAGAACATGTATTGGTTAATATATCTTTAATAGTAGTTTAAAAGTCCTAGAAACTGCTATAGTTCCTTCAGGCTTTTTAGTACAGGCTATTTCCTAATAGCTATTACTTTAGAGGCTTTGGGTTTTAGTCTATTTGTAGTAATTTAGTAGCCTAGAAATTTAGTTTCTTGGACATGGAATTTGTATTTTTTAAGTTTATATTATAGTTTGGCTTTTCTTATTCTCCTAAGGACTTGCTTGATATGCTTTACATGCTGTTTCCTGTTTTTTAAGAAGACTAATATATTATTAAGGTACACGAGCATGAATTTATTTATTAGTTAAGGTGAATTTCCCTCCTCTTCCTTTTTGTCTTCCTTATCTTTTTTGTCTTTTTTCTTATTCTTATTATTTTCTGGCTTTAGTACTTTGTTAATAAATCTCTAGAATATTAGTGGCATGTTAATAAGCCTAAATAGTATTACCAGGTATTTATAGAAGCTAAACTTTATTTAAAATACTATCTTCTATTCTTCCCCTTCTGCAATCCTAATATGGTAGTAGGTATTAGTAATATCAAACTTGGTAAACTATACTGCCCTTTGGATTTTGTCCTAAATTTCTTGAATCAAGGGTAGCAGGTATTAGTCCTTGATAGTTGTGTTATTAAGTAGTTGGAAGTTAATACATGGTTAATTACTTCTATCTTTTTTTAGTATAAATAGGACTTTATATCCTATTAGTAAGTATAAAGGTTAGATATTTCCTTTCTTAAGTTAGTTGTTAATATATTCTTTTAATACTTGGGATTCTTGATTGTTTAATAGCAGAATCTATTTGTAGTTTAATTTAATATCTTCTTTAATAGGTATAGTATGATTGTGAGGCCCGTGAGATAGTAACTCTAGTTTATCAGGTTATTAGAACATGTCCTGGAATTGACTGTACTTATCCAGGATAGTTAGTTCCTTATAAACCTGGTTACTCGTGGCTAGTATCCCCTAAGACCTTATTTCTTTGCCATTCTTAATGATTTTACTATTTATAATATTGCTAGTAGCCTAACTAGGTAAGTTTATTAGCTATATCCTCCCTAATAGTCTTAATATTACTACAATGATTTATTTTGCTAGACTCTTAGTACCTGTAGATTAGTTACTAGTCTTTAATCCCCCTATAGATTGCTTGGCCTTATATTTTACTATATAAGCATGTTATAGGATACTAGCCCCTTCTAGTCCCTTTGGTTTCTTAGGCTATTTATTATTTCTTTACTAGATCTCCCTTTTAATCTAGTTAATGTCCAGGTTAAGATTCTCAAGCCACAGGATCCCTAATACTATATTATACTTGCCCAAGGGCATGATATCAAGACTTAGCTTGAAAGTCTTTCCCTTTATTATAATAGGCAGAGGTCCCAACTTGACTATTAACAAGGTATTTCCCAGGTTTTCCCTATTTAATCCTAATAGAGGTATTAGTGTCTCCTTCTAAATACCTCTAATCCCTAATTATTCTATAAAACTTGGGCTAATATAGTTCCTAGTAGCTCCCAAGTTAATTAAGGTATAGGCTTGCTTCCCTTGCATTTTAGTAAATTAGGTAAAGTATTTTCCTATCCAGGTTTTGGTAGCTACAAGGTACCTTTCTTCCTATTTTGGTGCTTGTTCCTCTTGTCTTGGGTATAGAAAGTAGTTTCCAAGCTTGGCTTAATAATATGTAATATAATAATTCTTATAGCAAGCTATCTAATAGTATATTCTATATTCTAGGTATTACTAGTATAATTTATATAAGTATTATTTTTTTTAGTATGGGCATAAGTTGTTCTAGTTAATTATTTTTAGTTGTTTTAGCTAGTAGCATGTAATTTGCTTAGTATCTTTATAATATATATAGTATAAGTTATAGCATGTTAGCTATAATATATTATTATACCTGGGATGCCATGTATTAGTATTAATATATTTATACTAATCCTATTAGTATAAAGGATGTCTTCTAGATTCCTAGGACTACTTGTTAGATAGTTTATATAGTTACAAGTAGTAGTTACTATTGTTCTATCTGCAAATAGTATAGGTTTCTAGGTACTTGTTACAGGTCTTGATATGCTTTTGCTAATAATCCTTAGTCTTTTCCTAACATATCAGGTTCTAATATAGATATTAATTAAAGAAATCTCTCAAGCCTTTAGTAAGTTTTTAAGAGTCTTTTTACATGGCTACAATAATATTATTTATCTAATAGACAAGCTTGTTTTTACTAGTCTTTAAAAACTCAAGTTATTATCTCTAATATTATTTATTTTCATATAGTCTAGTGGCTCATAGCTAATACTAGCATGGTTTATATTCTTTAGTATTATCTTCCTATAGGGCTTTTTCTTCTAGGATTACAAACCTATTACTAGATCCCTTCTTGCTAGGTTTAAGGCCCTCTATCTATGTTCTATATTATTTATCAAGCAGGTTAACTTTCTATATGATAGCAGGAAAGTTACTGTACTCTCCCTCTTGAACTAGCTTGTTATTAGTGGCTTTATTATAGTAGGACCTACCCATCCTCTTAGCTTCTTCTTTATTAGTTTATAAAATTATGGTACTAAGCTAATATTTTGGCTAGTATAGCAATTCTTTTTGGAGGATTCTATCTAGCTACTTAATTATTTTCTTAATATTTACAAGAATTTTAATAATTACCTTGAGTATCTTCTCTTCCTTGTATACCTTGCTAGTAATATTAGCAATCCACTTGACACATCTTTTAATATCTACTCCCGTGTCCCTAGGTAGCATGGCTATTATCTCTAGCAGGTTTGGCACAAGGTTTAGATCCTATCTTCTAGTATTTTATCCAAGTTTATTCCAAGCTGCTAGAGATATGCTTTGTCTTTTGCTAGTAGTATCCCAGGTATTATTAATAGTTATAGCATGCTTATCCTGAGCTAAGGCTCTCTTAGCCTTTTCTAGGGAATTATTAGTTATAGTAGGTGCCTTGCTGGCATTATTATTCTACTTACTAGTTATATTTAGCATTACAACTTCTTGCATGGCTCTTAGTTGATATTGTCTAGCTCCTCTCTAGGGTCTCTAGCTATACTATTTTTACTTCTTATAGTCTGCTATCCTATAACCTGGCTTGCTATAGGAGAAGTATAGATTCTCCTTCTAGCAATAATCTTGTTCTATTTTTAAGATTATTGCATCCAAGTCTATAGGTTAAGGTCTATATAGATTATTATTCCCCTAGGGTCTGGTCTGAAATCATTGGTTGTTATTGGCATGATAGCTACTGTATCCACCCTGACCCCCTCTAGAATAATATCCCCCATGGTTTTGTTAGCCTTGTTGTTTTTTTAGCTCTCTAAGTTAGTTTCCTATCCTAGATACTAGGTTGTATATTCCTATCAGGATATTAGGTCTAGGTAGAAATGCTATCTTCTCCTGGATGTTATAATCTAGGGCCTTCTTGAAGTAGTATATAAAAGTATTGTCTTCCTATATTAGGTATAACATGATTTGTTGAAACTTTAAGATAAATATACTTATATTTTTTCTAGACTAGCATATCTTTCTAATTTATTTTTTGGTATTACAGGTCTTGTTAATATTTCTAAATACACAAGTAAGTTATTCCTTGAAATAGCTATAGCTTGTAAATAGCTGTTTAGTATTATTAGCCAGCTTGTCCCTATCTTCTCTAGCTTCTTGCTATTCTCTCATAAAGGGTTTAAACTACTTATATACTTTTCCTTTGAGATAGGTAGATGCAAACATGACCTTGTTAGCCTTGCTAACTAACTTGTCCTGGTTAATATTGATAAAGGTCTATATCTATATAAGGAAGAAGTATAGCTTGGTCCAAGTACTATTAAAGGATTTGGGCATCTTGACCTTCAAGATCTTGGCCCTAAGTTTGGTCTTAAGTATAAGGATATAATCCTAGAGCTGCTCTAGCATCTTCTAATATTTCTTAAAAGTTTTATTATTTTTGAGTATATTAGATTGCTGGTTTAGGTTACTAGTAACCTGATTAATAACCCTAGTTTACTTGTTAAGTTGTGCTTGTATTCTAGCAATAGTCTCCTATAGGGTTTTACCCTCTAAAAATATGGTAGCTTGATACTAGTATTAAAATATTATATTAGTAGCTTTAAGTTAATCCAAGATACAACTTGTACTAACTGGTAATTAATTTATTATTAAAGTAATAACCTCTTATATACTTCTAATCCCAGGCTCTTACACAGGACTTCCAAAGGATTTGGATTAACTTGTCTTACCTAGTGTGATCATATCTAACAAGTATAGAGACTTGTTATAGTTAGATAGAAATTAAAATAAAAGGGCAGGGCTAGCCTATAATATATATACTATAGTCTATAGAATAAGTACTAGACAAGTTGCTTTGCAAAAATTTTTAGAATAAGTTACTCTAGAATAATAATAATATTAATTATAAAGATAGGAAAGCTAGATATAATAGTAATAAATATTCTTAAGTATTCTTTTATTTCCTACTTTTTAGTATACCTTTTAAAGTATATTCTAAGGTATACCTAATTATATTATACAGCCTTGTATACTCTAGAATATACTTTTAGGAGTATATACTAAAATATATAATTATATAGTTTTTTACTAGAATAACTTTGTTTTCTATATTCTTGGAGTAATTTAAAATTCTTTCTTGTAATAATTTCTATTTCTTTTATCTCTATAATAGGCTATAATAGTCATATAGTAGCTATAGTTTTAAACCATGGTCTTTTTATTATACTTGGAGGATATATAGTATTTCCTTGTAATAGTAATTATTATCTATATAGGTATAGAATCTATAGGTTATATTCTTATAGTATTACTTGTCCTTATCTTAAAGTCAGGCAATACTTAGGTTTGTTAGTTTATTATTAAGGTTGGATTTAAATCCAAAGTGGCTCTTGGTAGCTGGTCAGTGGCCCAAGGCTCCCTAGCCTTGACTTTCTGCCTTGTGACTCCGCTCTGCTGACTGTAGGCTGAGGGTTCATAACATCCTACTCTAATATAATAGTATATAATAATAATATTTAATAAACCAGAGGGCGTAGTTAATTACCTCTATAATAGAACATGAATAAGAGTATATCTTATCTATCTATTATACTTGGGATAGATCTTCCACTAAAAAGTTGTCTATTTCTCCTCTTGGTTACTTGGAATTTGAAACTTGAAATATAGCTGTTTGAATATTCCATCTCGAGTTTGTAATGGTGGAATGGTATACCATGTTGATATTGGGAATCCTCTAGACATGATATAAGTGCCAGTCCTTGGGGTAAGGACAGCAGTAATGTTGTTGTTTGTTGCCGCCATAATCGTTCTAGTATCAAGTCAGCCTTATTATTTATATTACTTTGTGTTAGATTAGGGTCCGCCGATCAATCCGTAGGAGAACGCCTAAGGATATTCTTGACAGGATGAAGAGAATATAGATTGTTTGAGGTGAAACGAAGTATAGAAAGAGGCAGATGACCAAAGTGATCGGTAAACAATAGGTGTATTGTCAATCTGGTTAATAATAGACAGAGAATAAAACTTCTAAGTACAGGTAATGACAGTCCTTATATATTTCCTTGATTCATCCTCATTATGCTCTTTCCCTTTGACAGGCATGCTGGCACTCATCCTCGTCATGCTCTTTCCCTTTAACGGGCATGACCGTAGTCCTGATTTGCCCTAGTGTCATATCATCTGATACAACCGGGTTGGCTCATTGTTATTCCTTAGTGTCGCGGCGCAGAGCTGCGGCACAGCAGGATTCATTGGCTGTCAATGTCCGAATCTCTGACACTTTGGTTTTTGTCGGGTGGCTGCTATGGAACATACACCTCTACCATGTCTGTTGGTGCAGATCCTGATATATAAGGGAATGGCTGCTATAAAATTAATCCTACTACCATGCTATTAATATTGGTGGATACCCTAAAATATATTTTATATACAAAGGGGTCCAAGGAGGGGCATGGCTTTGGCATTAGACCTAAGGCTATAATATACTAACTTGATCTAATTAGTATACTATAAGTAGCTGTAGTATACTAGGAGCTTGTATTATATACTAACAGGCTTAAAATATTGCTATTATGATAAGGGATATATAAAGCGTGGGATAGATGTGCTAGAGGCGCGGCAGAGAACTAGCGGTCGTTAAGAGCCATACTTGAGATTTCATCCTGGTTAGCGGAGGCGTAGGCTGCCCAGCTCAATCCACTCATTTCGACAATTAGGCACGTAAATTCAAAGTCGTGATATGAAATGTGAGGTTTTCTTATCCAAAAAAGTCCTGGCAAGGAGAGGGCAGAGGGTCTGCTTTTGATTCTTCCCTTTGAGGCTGTGCTCCTGGGGCTGAGGGGGGCTGTATAATTCTTGGCGGCTCCATCTACTCTGTCGCAATGGTAAAAAAAACCTGATGGTTAAGCGACCCCTGAAGATATTTACTGTTTCCTTTAGAATCAAGAGTCATCTACCTTCACAAAACCCCCAGCATTTTATTAACTTTACTAACACCGGGAGCTAGAACTAGAGGAACTATGCCTGTCCAAATACAGTTTAGTCCATGTCTACAGCCACATAACTATTGAAAACAAAATCCTCATGCTCCAATATCTCTTCCTCAAGAAGGCACTGTTGATACTAACATCGAGTCCTGGAAGTAGCTTAACAAGCTTAGAGGCCAGAGCCTATCGGGCCTTGCTAGCAGGTGCTATTTTATACCCAAAACAATAAACTTCAGCGTGGCGGAGAAATATATCCATATAATTAAATCCAAGATTAGTATTCAAAACTTCTATTCCAACACAACCTCTATGTTAGCTCGCTCAAGAATAAAGGTATAGGCGTCAGGAAGTTTTGCAGGGAGCTGAAATAGATAAAAGATATTTTGCAAATACCAAGCATCAACTTTATAATCCTGACAACCTTAGATAAGACTGTTATAGTAAGGATATGGGTTACCTGTAAGCAAAACTAGAACGCAAGAGCCAGCTTGAGAGCCAAAGTACCAGTGACAGACAAAATGCCTTCCAATATGTACTGATGACGTGTCCCAGATGCCTTGCAGAGCAACTCATACTTGCAGTCCCCTGCTCCTTGCCTTCTGATAACTATATGAAAGGCATTAGGGCTTTTTTTTTTCTTATATTTTGCCAACATTTCGTCTCGCTTTTCTCTCAGTATCACCGAAAAATGGGAAAACAGAAGTCCAAGCGGCCGTCGCAAGAGGTACCCAAGCACCCACTGCCCGTCCAGGTGTCTCCAAGGATTGACTATCATCGACCGTTGTCACCCAAGGCAGCGCTGACGCTGTTTCCACCAATGCAAGGGTAACCGGAGGGTGATATCCACATCTCATTTGTGGATCTGTTTTAGTTTGTGACACCCTGCGATGGTCCTGGCTATATGGTTCCATCCACCTCGAGACATGGCCATACAGATGGACTCGGACGACGACGAGATGTTAGAGGTTCCTCTATTAGGAAGCCTCACTTGCGTATTATCATTCGTCGCCACGATGCTCAAGAGCCTAGCTTACGTGCAGGAACTTTTAAAGCCAAAGATCACCGACGCATCGGAGCTCCTGCTGTCTCGGAAATAATGGACATTAGAAAGTGGCACCGTGGTAAATTCATGTACAGCCCCCGAAGTCCATATATTGGCTTCAGGATCGATGCGCGCACCCACAGCGCGGCCATGTCGCGGGCCGCGGAGAGGCAGTCCTACAGTGGAGCCCAGAACAACGTCACAGGTTCAAGGCTGAAGCCCAAATCGATGTGATCGACGTCTAACCTCTCTTTACAAGCAGGAGGTCGCGCACGAACTATATTTCAACAGGATCACCCAGCTTACACGTAGGTGTTGCGGGGGCACACGGGCGCGCTTCGCACCCTGAAACTGTAACCGTATGTGGCGCTCGTCATACAACAAGCCTGAGGAAATAAACAGTCAGGTTTCCAATTCCGCCCGCTAGCAGGATCTAAGCGGAACTCCCTCGCCTTGTGCAATGCATGCTTTGGTCTGATACGGAGTACATCGTCTTATGCGGACTCCTATCCATTGGACAGGCAGGGCCCATGTAAGATGCGGGTGTAGGGATCAGGGGTATATGTCACTTCAAGTCCTCAACCTACCAGTCCATCGAGTGGAAATGTGGTATGCTTACAAGCGGCTCTTCGGCTTTCTGAAGGAGGGAAGGACCCTTCCAAGGCTACGGCCAAGGGTTTGGTGGGAGATCAGAAACCCGGTATCTATCTGTAATGGAGTTCGAAAAAACAACCTGTCCAGGGATTTCTAGTATAAATATGTGTTGGCTTTAACTCCATCAAAGGAATCTTTCAGCAATCATCTTCCAGTGCCTTCCTCTATCTAACTACAACCCCTTGTATTTTACTGTCTCCATCGTATTATCTTCATCTAGAAACTTGCCCAACACGTCACGCACGCTAATACAATAATACTTTCAACCTCGCAGCTCCGATGACCCCGCGCAGCTGTGCGTCTATCTCAGCAACTACGAGCCCAGCAACGGTGCGACCTCGCACGCAATCCCGGTCGCTGGACTCGTCAAGAGCGAGGCCGGCCATGTCGATATCCCAGGGCGGTGTTGGGAAGATCTAAGACCCCGGTTCGTATATATATTTCTACTTTATTATTTACCCAGCCTTGTTGTCCGGCTAGTCGGATAGGCGCTCGTGCGCCGTGAGCTTGAAATTGGCCTTAAGGATGAAATTGAGGTTGAGATTGAACAGTGAGCGCATCTCACACGTAACCTGCGGGGTGGGAGTGGGGGTAGTCGTAGCTGTATTCAAGGTGCCCTGTTTGTCCTTTCTTTCTGTTCGGACTTCGGTCCAGATTTTTCACCTCGGTGAAGGTTCGAATGCAGAGACGCATTGTGTAAACATACCCCAGAGTCAAGTCCTCGAACAGAACGAACAGCAGTAGTGGCCCGCATTATTATTCAATATTTGCTCGCCTTCGTAACCCGAAGCAGCATGCAAGTCCGAGATCACGCCACCCGAATGTTCCAGGTGCACCGGGACCGAACAGGTGTCGATGCTCAGTACTACTAGGTATAAAGCTGGATTGTAAGCGGGGATCCACGTGGAAAATTCCGAGTCCTGTATCGGAGTAAGGTAAACGCCACGTCGGGGACCTTGGACCGAGTTCGAGATTGGCTGGGAGTTCCCGGTGGATACCTTGTTTGAGAGTTCCGTGGATGCCAGAAAGGCTCCATCGAGCCCAGGCGCTAAGGGCAGCAGCCCTTGACTTGTTGGTGTTCGTACTATCTCTTGGTTCTCCGTAGCCGGGTCGCAACACAGAAAAAAAAAAAAAAAAATAAAATAAAAACGACTTGCGAACCTGTTCGACCCTGGTATATGACCAACAAGATATTGACAAAAACCGTCTCCTTCCCGCCTGCACAACACTAAGCGTGTCCTGCAGATTCTCGGCGCGAAAACTCTTGCATCTTATCTTGGAAGCCTTGGCCCCAATGGGCCAGTGTCTTGGCCCTCCGACCGGCTCCACTTGAGATTATCTGATGATCTGATAAATACGCACAAACCCCAACCTGTCTCGAAAACTCCCAGTCAGCGACACTCGGAACCTGCCCGAAACCGCACCATCTGTCTGCTCCACGTGGTGTCATGAAGGTTCTTGGGCGGGCTGGATTGATAAATAGCACCCAATTTTTCTCGTTCCAGCGATCTTCATTCTGGCTCGTGCACCTCGTCCATTCTCGCCTTGCTGTCTCTCAAGTTCTTTCACAATGGGTGTCGATAAGACGAACATCAAATCACCGGCAGATGTGGTCGCCAACCCTCTTCCTGAGGACGCCCGCTCGAATGAGTCCGACACGAATAGAGCCGATGTCGGGAAGCGGCCGCCGCCATTGCTCGCAAAACTGTTTACAGTCTTTCTGATCTCATGCATCAGCTTCGGCTCGCATTGGAGCACGGGCGTTACGGGCGCGATGAAGAGTACGATTAAAAAGGTACTGACACCTTCCTTCTACCAATGCCCCTCGTGGCTTTTTGTCTAACATGCGTGCAGCAAATGAACATCAACAACACACAATTCTCCCTCCTCGAAGCAAGCGAGGACTTTATGGCGACGGTGCTCATCCTGCTGAGCGGGATTATCACCGATCGCGTCGGTGGAGCCGGGATGATGGTCGCGGGGAACATTGTCTACACGATCGGATCGATCCTCGTCGCGGCGGCGACACAGGTTCGCTCGTTCAACTTTATGATCGGGGGCAGAGTGATTCTTGCCCTGGGCGATATTGCGACCCAGATCGCGCAGTATAAGATGTTTTCGTCGTGGTTTGCGCCGAGTAATGGGTTTGCGTCGACGCTTGGGTTTGAGTTGGCTATTGGCAAGGTGGGCCATTTCTGCCCTTATACAGTTGAGAAACTTGCTAAAGTAGACTATGTAGATCGGTGGATTCGTCGGCAAGTCAACTGCGAATGTTATCGCAAAGGTAGTACCTCCCCCCATGTCTCATCGTATAACCCTTCCCCAATGCTAAAAACGATTAGAACACCGGCAATTTCTCCTGGGTCTTCTGGACCTCCGTCTTCATGAACCTCTTCACCAACTTCACAACCGTCGTCTTCTGGTTCTTCACCCGCTACTGCAACAAGCACTACCTGGGCCGGCGCGACAACGCCACGAAAGAGGAGCTCACCGACAAGAACAAGAAGTTCGAGTGGCAGAAGATGATGCAGCTGCCCTGGACCCTTTGGTGCATTCTTGCGTTTTCCCTGTTCCAGACGAGTGCCGCACTCGTATTTAGCCAGAACGCCACCGAGCTGGCGGAGCAGCGCTTCGAGGTTGACTCCGTCAAGGCGGGGTGGTATAGTGCGTTGTCGCAGTACGCTGGTACGCTTTATTCCATACAAAACTAGGCTGTATACGCGAAGAGAGCGAATGGCTAATTGATTATTGTAAAGGCTTCTTCCTGGTCCCCTGTCTAGGCCTCTTCATCGATATCCTGGGCAACCGCGCCACAATCAGTAAGTAACACTTGCCTAGATCTCCTCTCCTCTTTGCTTCTTCGTCCACATCGCTAAACCTCGTATCAAGTCTTCATCTGCGGCCTCGGCACATTCCTCGCCATGGCCCTCGTCAACTTCGCCCCCTCGCACGGTGGAACAGCAGCCTCCTTTGCCGTCTACGCCATCGCGTCCGCCCTCGGCCCAACCTCCATCATCGACAGTATCCGCACGACACTGTGGCACCAGTCCGTCTTTGGATCTGCTTATGCATTGAAGATAACAATGAATAATGCGTATGGCCCGCCAACCCATCTCCACTGCCTGATATATATCCACGTACCCCCACCAAATTAAACCCAAACATGATGCGCTAACCAACTGAACTGTACCGAGTAGAGTGAACATAATAATCCGCATCATAACCGGTGCACTGCAAGATGCCGACAACAACTCCTACCAGCGTGCCGTGCAAGTCTACCTCTTCCAGGGCGCCGCAGGCCTCGCAATCGGGCTGGCGATCGTCGTCGGCACGTTCTTTGCGCAGGAGCTCGAGCTGCTGCAGTGGACGCGCTGGAAGCGGCTGACCCGCGGCGGACCCGAGATCATCCAGCAGCTCAAGGAGCACAACCTGGTCACGCACCCGCGGCGCACGAGGCGGTTGGCCATTACAGGGTTTGCGTGCATCATGGCGCTTACGCTTGGTGGGTGGGCGGCGTATATCTGGGGGGCTGTCACGGGGCATAATAATTAATTTGGTTTTTCTCTCTGGGAATGGTCGGTATGGGAGTGTGCCGGCAGTTGGCGTCTACTGCACGTAGATGAGGGAACAGCTTGTCTCCTCCATGCCCAGTATACGAGCAAGGAGGGGCATCTTTGTTACCTACCTATACATCCTTTGAACAAGCATTGTATCACACAAGGTGGCCGCTTTCAATATCTTGAAGAAGAAAAGAAAACTCACTCTCCAACTTAAGAAACCCCCTATCGTAGATCCCACAGTAAGTCCCCAGGACCCAGCCAACACCCAGTGCTAAAGGATCAAAGAAAGAAAGGAAATGGCTGCATGAACTAGCATGCTGCGAAGTAGGACGGTGGATCTTGGCACCAACCTAGGTATAAAGAAGCCAAGATGTTACAGTGAAGACTACTAATAGCTTTATTAATGTCATACCTGCTAACTACGGTGTCAATAGTTGCATCCTCACATTCAGCCTCCTGGCTAAGCCTACCTGCTCCAGAACAATCATGGGTCGCTCTCAGCTGCAGCAGCAAGTGCGATCTACCATTTGGCGTATCTAACTGAACGAGACAAAGCGTCTAGACAACTGTATCAGGCCCGACAATTCCAGCAATACCCTGAGTCCAAACTGGTGTGGCCATGGAAATTGCGGCCAGGGGGTCCTGACTGCAATAGTCGACCCCTCGCGATGGCATGCTGGCTCTTTCTCTGGCATGGGGCGCCCTTCCCAGGTATGTTGGCGACCATATCGGAATGCGAGCTTCGACTCTCTCGACTGTGTTGAAGTCCAGCCGTCAGCCGCTCCTATCGTCTTTTTCCCCGATACTCTCCTCAATCTTCTCTTCCCGGAGCCGCTCGACGAGCCACCGCTACCATGCAGCTCCCATCCGCAGTGGACCTTCTGTTCGCCAGGCAGGTGATTGACGGCACTGGTGTCGATTACACCGCACCACCTCCGGACCTCACCACCCTCCCTGCGAATTCTCTGTGGGCAACCTGGCGACCCGAGATTCATGTGCTGCCACCAAACGGCCAGATTGGAGACCCATGTGCCCATTACAATGACCCGGCAACGGGCTTGTTCCATGTCGGATTCCTGCACAATGGAACTGGTATTGCCGCTGTGTACACAGACGACCTGGTCACTTACCGCGATGTCAATCCCAACGGGGATTACATTATTGTTGCGGGTGGGCCCAATGACCCTCTGGCGGTCTTTGACGGGTCTGTGATCCCCAGCGGAATCGATGACCTGCCAACACTGCTGTACACTTCCGTGTCCTCCCTGCCTATTCACTGGACTCTGCCCTATACACCTGGCAGCGAGAGCCAGTCGTTGGCCGTGACTCACGACGGGGGCCATCAATTCGACAAGCTTGCACGGCCGCCAGTCATTCCGCTTCCGCCAGCGGAACTTGATGTCACTGCCTTCCGCGACCCATACGTATTCCAGAACGGAGCGCTAGACGAGGCTGTCGATAGTGCCTCAGACACTTGGTATGCTGCCATCTCCGGTGGAGTCCACAGTGTCGGCCCCGGTATGTTCCTCTACCGCAACGAAGATCCCTCCTATGAGAACTGGGAGTATCTCGGCGAGTGGTGGCAAGAGCCAGAGAACTCGACATGGGGTGACGGTACCTGGGCGAAGCGTTTCGGGTACAACTTTGAAACCGGCAATGTCTTGTCTCTCGATGAGAACGGCTACAACGTGCACGGTGACACTTTTGCCACATTTGGTGTCGAAGGAGCATATGCACCGATTCAGCCCTCCGTCACATCCATGCATGCGATGCTTTGGGCAGCGGGAGACGTCTCTGTGGAGGATGGCGGCAACGTTACCTTCACCCCTAACATGGTTGGTGCTTTGGACTGGGGCGGTGCCGCATATGCCGCTGCTGGAAAGGTTCTACCCAGTACCTCTCAGGCTTCCCAGAAGAGTGGCGCACCAGACCGCTTCGTCTCATTTATTTGGCTCACGGGCGATGAATTCGGTGCTGCGGCTGGGTTCCCTGCCGCGCAACAAGGCTGGCAGAATACGCTTTTGCTTCCGCGTGAGTTAACTCTGCACACAATCCCCAACGTGGTCGACAACGAACTCGTGCACGAGACTGCATCCTGGCGCGTAGCGGAAGATGGCAGCGACGGGTGCTGTGGAGGCATCAAGCTGGAGACGCTGGGCATTGATATTGCCAGGGAGACTTATAACGCGATTGTTTCATCTTCCAACACGTTTGACGAGCCTTCGCGGGAGCTCACTGAAGAGGGAATTATTCCCTTTGAGCATTCGCCCACCAGCAGGTTCTTCGCGCTCGAGGCCAAGATCGCTTTCCCCCTGTCTGCGCGTGATTCCGGCGTCCAGTCGGGGTTCCAGATTCTTGCTTCGGACCTTGAGTGGACGACTATCTACTACCAGTTTTCCAACGAGTCGATCGTCATTGACCGTAGTCACACCAGTGCTGCGTCTGAGACGACACCAGGACTGGGTACTGCAACCGAGTCTGGACGGATCCGGTTGTTTGACCTCCTGAGAGAATGCCGCGACGACGGACACCATGATGGGCAAACAGGCAAGGATGGAGATGACCACGGCAAAGAACAACATGGGAATAACGGGTGCCCTTCGGAAAACCATGAGATGGAGACTTTGGACCTCACGATTGTCGTCGATAACTCGGTGCTTGAAGTGTACGCGAACTCGCGATTCGTCGTGTCAACCTGGGTTCGGTCGGTGCTCCCTGTTTTGCCCTTTTTTTCTTTGTTTCATTTTGAAGGGCTACCGGAAATGTGAGCTAACCTGATATACAGGCCTTGGTACAGCAACTCGACCGAAATTCGCTTCTTCCACAACGGCCAGGGCGAGGCCGGCTTCAGCGATATCAAATTGCATGATGGTCTCTACGATGCGTATCCTGACAGGACCGACTAGGCCAGTTTTTACGAGGATGTCACCGCTTGCGAGCTGGGACAATTTGTTGACCAGGTGATGAAAGCTCTCTGGTACATGATGGTCTGCATGATTTAGTACCCTGCCAGGGTCGACGGAGTGATTTTATGTTGTTAAATGAAATATAGTTAGGGTCTGAAAAACAAGTGAATTCCGGCGATGGATCAAGGTTAGGCAACGCCGAGCCTACGCCTTCTTAAGAGGCCAAAATGGGTACTATCTCCACGATTGCCAGTAACGATATTCGTACTCGTAGCATTCTCATCGAACTTCACATGGCAGATACCCTGCCCCTCCTGTTCCACAACTGACAAATTATCAGCGCAGGCACAGTCAGTAAGATTTGTCTCAGCCTGCGCCCGTTTCAAGAACCGCTTCCTCGTCAGCAGTGGCCGAGGCATTTCCAGTCTCCCCATCCTGGGTCCCAAGGCAAGCAGCCCTCGCAGCGGACCAGCGAACCGGAGCCCAGTTGAGCTGATATGTTTGACGAGATCTGGGTGAGCGTAGCGTTGCCTTTGTATAATAAACTCAGGTTATGAATCATACCTACCAATACTGGTACTAATGATGTAGGCTGCAATCTCAGGAACAGTCATGGCATTATTTAATTGCCTTTCCAGTACGTGTAACAAGCCTAGAGTCACCAGGCTGCAGATCCCGCCATTAAGGGCCATGAGTCCATGACTATAGCAACTTTTGTCAGGGGAAGCTGATGTATGGTAAGCTTAATAGTCTCTTGGAATCAGGGCCAGTGGCTGAGGTCTATATAGTACTGAATGCTCCAGCTGGGACTGCCAAAGATTGTCATGCAGGAAGTAAATCAAGTACATATATGCCTTACTGGCCTTTTGGTCTACTTTATCGCACAACCTTGAATGCTTCAACCCTGCCCCTCTTTGTCAACTCTTGATAGTTCCCCGCTCGGTTCCCGATCGAGAAACTTAGACAAGCATGGGTCAGGATAGACCGCAACGTTTGAACCCGCTACAGACTGACTCTGCGCAATTCAATACCTACATTGGAATACCATACGAAAGCCTTGAAACCCTGACCCCGGGTCCAGGCGCGGATGAATTGGGCCAATGCCAGGAGCGGGTTTCGTGGAACGTGCCGATCGAATGGGGCATCTGGCCTAAAAGGATACAACTTGAACCTTTACAGTTTTGACTTTGCTCCTAGGGCCTCGCTGACCGGAGCAACTTCGATCATCATCTTCCCTGTGTTGGCCCCCCCGTACAGATCCACCAGAGCCTTAGGTGCCGACCTCAGCCCACCCGGTGTGATGTGCTCCTTGCGCTTGAGTTTCCCTTGAGACAGCCAGGAGGCCAGATCCCGCAAGGCAGTCGGATACTGCTTTGCGAAATCGAAAACAATGAAACCTTTCATGGTGACGCGTTGTGACTGTCCACCGATTAGTACACAGATCTCTGTTCGAGCTTGGGATCTTGGCAACCTACAATAACATTCATAAAGCTCGTCGGTCCCTGCGGCTTAGCAGCATTATACTGGCTGATGGCACCACAAATGACAAACCGCGAGTCCCGAGCCGCGCGGGCCAAACAGGCATCGAGAATGTCGCCACCGACGTTGTCGAAGTAAACGTCAATATACTCAGGAGTCGCCTCCTTGAGCTGTTTGCGCCAGTCGGGAGCCTTGTAGTCAATTGCCGCATCGAAGCCCAGCTCCTTTACCAGAAAATCGCACTTGTCCCGTCCACCAGCCAAACCAACAACACGCTTGGCGCCTTTGATCTTCGCAATCTGCCCAGCAACCATACCAGTGGCGCCCGCAGCTCCGGAGACTACCACCGTGTCGCCGGCACGGGGCTGGCCAACCTCTAACATTCCAAAGTATGCGGTAAGACCAGTCATACCCAAGACCGAGAGAGCGTCAGTGGGACGGCCGCCGGGCGGGATGACGACTTTTTCCACGGCATTTTCCCCAAGCACAGCGTACTCTTGCCAGCCAGAATATGCGGTAACCCAGTCGCCGACCTCGAACTTGGAACGGAGCTCACTGCCGACGGCGACCACCTGCGCTATGCTCTGTCCGCGCATGACATCGCCAATTTTTACTGGCTCAATATAGGAGCGTTTGGCCGTTAGCCACTGACGCATGGCAGGGTCGAGGGAGAGATAATGCACTCGAACAAGCACCTTGCGTGCTGGGACATTTTCGGGGCGGGGAACGGTGCGGAGACGAAATGTGCCGGATGTGAGGGAGGGATCGATGGCAGGGGAGGGCGCGGTGGTATATATAATTTGGTTGTACGACATTTTGCTATGCTGCAGGGAAGTTAAACAAAGATGACCAAATCAAGAGCAGAGACTGCAACCTGCGACTCTTATATGAAGGACCGCGCAGACCTCAGACGGAGGAAGGCCAGATTAGGAAGTCTGCTGCGGCAGCCCTGCTGGAGCCGAAAAAATGCCGAGGCTCAACTTGGGGTTATGTAATCAGGTTTATTACGTCATCGGCTCTCCCTCAGACTGAGAGCAAAAAGTCCTGGCCAACAATTCAGCATCATATCCCCCAAGCTGGCGTTGTGGGACAATAATGCAAGTCGGCGCACCTGTTGCGGATCCTCTCGCCATTTTGCCCCCAGAGCTTGTTCTCCGCGTCTTGGAATTTGCATCCCTCCCCGCGATTGCCTCGCTTACCGCCGTCTCTAAGGCCTGGCACCAGTTCATCGACCGCACCCATCAAGACGCCATCTACTCGTCCAAGGTTAAAGCTTCCCAAGTGCCTACCGGATGCCCTCGTGACCTATTATCGCTCTCCGACGTACCCACCTTCTCCCGGTGGTTCGAGAATACCCCATCATGGAAGAGTTTGTGCCAGCGCCAGACGCTCCTCGCGCGGAACTGGGCCAGTTCCTCTCCGGTTAGCCGGGAGCTGGTACTGCAGGTCGGCGACGACCCCGTTTGGCGGTTTCGCGCTGATCTCAAACGTCGCTTCATTGTTTCCACCTCCCACTCCGGTGGGTTAAACGTAACCGACCTCGACACCGGTCAGAGCTTATGGCGGCTTCCCTCGACTCTCGATAGCGATGATGAGGATGCGGTTCGACCGTACGCGCATCTCGAATACCAAGACGGCATGGCCGTTTTTGATCGCGATGGGGATGCTGTTGAGGTCTGGCAGGCGGATTTGGACGGTGCCGGCCGCGGGGAGTTCCGGCGCATCGCAATTCTGGATCATGACTGCCAAACGAGAGGCTTCCAGCTGTCATACTGGACCCTCTGCGTGGTTTCCACCCAGGGACAAGGCTTTGTCTACGACATGAAACAACGCCCTCCCAAGCTCATAACCCACCTTGACATTGAGCGCGACGCCGTCGGCCACCTGGATCAGAGCGAAGACGCTGTGATGTATTCCATGGGATCGCGCGGTTATCATGTTTATAACAAGGCATCTGGTGAATTTATGGGTATTTTGAATCCTTCATATTGCACGGAAAAGTATCATATACGCCCAGGTCTTCCCAGCCTCCCGTCAGCGAGCACAAGGCCAATGGCAGCCGCACGGCATCGTCCGATGCAACCCGTGTCTCTAGGGCCGCCGTTCTCAGATCGCATGCTGCCAATAAAGTTAGAAGAAGGACCCCTTCCGCTGCCAGATGATCCGGACCACGTCCGGAACGGGGAAGACGAATGGGGAGCGGGGATGCAGGATGGCGATTTGTTTGTTGGAGTCTCGCGCGCTGGTCGCGTTTTCATTTGTTCCAACTGGCGTCAAGCTCTCCAAGGATCCAGAGGCCTCGCAGCGTGCAGCGCCATCATCGAGTGTGAGTCGGATGGGTCAACGTTCGACCTCGGGGGGTGGCTGTCGGTTCGCAATAACCGCCTGATGTTTGAGGTTCAAGACCAGATCTACATTGTCGCGCTTGATGGGGAGAACCATATACAGGACGTTGCCCGACCATTGCGAGCCTCATATTCCCTCTACTCGAGTTCAACACCACAACTTGCCGTTCCAGTTAGCTTCATGGCACTGTATGATGATGCAATTATGACTACGTATACGGTAAGTGCCTCCAGATCCTAAGTATGTTGCATAAAAAATCTCAGAGTGCGTTCACAGACTCTTGGGCACCGGCAAACGCCTCCTAATGCTCCTGGAGGGCGCATTTTCCCGACTAAAACAATTCGGATCATTTGCCTCGCACCTGATAGTAACGCGAGCGCTTCCTATCCGACATTCAGCGCGGACGCAACAGCAAGTTCACCGGTCGGTGAAGGCATTTGGAGCCCTGACCAGAACCAGGCCCAGCGCTCCCGCGCCATGTTTCACCTGCTCAGCATGCTTATGGATGAGCATGACGGTGCGGGGGATGTTGTGACCGACGAGGAGTGAAGGCGTACGAGTGATAGCTAGAAGCATGAGTAGATACGCGGGAATGGCAACCCCAGCAGATGTGTCGTTGAGTAAGTTCAAATAATAGGAAGGATGCCACATGTGGGCTGCGAGATCGTCCTTGACAAGTCGTCTCAAAGACTGTGATTCAGAAGGGTGCAGCCAGTGGTCGTCCACGGTCGCTGCCCCGTGTGGGTGTTGGCTGCTCTCCCTTGTGTTCGTGCAGGGGAAGGAGCTCCAGAGGTCCCTTTCCGGGGGGAAGGACCAGCGAAGGAACGAATGCGGGAGGTGAAGGAAGCAAGGTCACATGGACATCAGAAATCTTCGAACAATAAAAACACAGAATTGTCAAAGGGGGGAGAGCCCCTTTATCAGTGTGGGGAACGCGATTGCCGCAACCAAAAAAAAACAACATCCCGAATCCGGAAGGGGCGACCGGGGGGACCGGGGAGATCATGGGACTGAAATTCTCCCAATTAGGACTAGCGTGTGTGCATTGAGTTTGGCTGGACTGCTCGAGACCCGCGATTGCTTCCTGAGGCCCCTGAGGATCTGCGCTGCGTTCCGGATGCATGCTGGAGGCCTCAGGCTCCGAGATCTTGAATCGTCTCCGATGTCTCTGGACGGAGCAATTCACGATAACTTCCTGAGCTTTCTGGCAGGCTTGAGGGCTGGGCGACTCGGGGGCGAACCTGTCCAAGCAGCCAGACCGCCACCGACCGTGGAAGAACATGTCCAACCAACTGAAGACCGCGACCACGGGACTCTGTCGCAGGCTCGACAGCACTCCACCAGACTCCACCACAACCCACCGCGTGACGCAACAATGGCGCACCCGCTGAAGAGTTTGCGGTGACGAGTTTGGGAAGGAATGGGCGGTGAATGTCAGATCGGTATATATTCTTGGGAGATTCCAGATCCTCTTTGGAATCCCCCCTGGGTTCCTCGTCGCTCGCCACCTCACACTCGTTCATCTCCCACAATGGCTCCCTTGAAGTTGAACAGCCAGAACCTGTCGCGCATTTTGAGCGCGGCGAGGGGGCAGATCAAGATCCCAACTTACCAGCGCGGTGGTGCCGTCAAGGAGGGCATCGTTCACATCGGTGTTGGCGGCTTCCACCGTGCTCACCTGGCCGTCTATGTCGACAAGCTGATGCAGAACCACGGGGTCAAGGACTATGCGATCTGCGGTGTTGGCTTGCAACCCTTTGATACCCATATGCGTGATGCCCTGTCGTCGCAGGACCACCTTTACACCGTCATTGAGCGCTCCGGCAAGGGCAGCTTTGCGAACGTCGTTGGCAGCATCAACTCCTTTCTCTTCGCACCGGACAATCGCGAGGCCGTCATTGCGAAGATGGCACATCCTGATACGCGCATCGTGTCGCTGACCATCACCGAGAGCGGCTACTACTATAATGAGAACACGCACGAGCTCCAGAGCGAACACCCCGACATCCAGTTTGACCTCAACCCGGTCAACGAGACGGCACCGCGCACCACCTTCGGATTCCTCTATGCCGCCCTCGCGCGCCGTCGCCAGCAGGGTCTGAAGCCATTCACCGTCATGTCGTGCGATAACATGCAGAAGAACGGGTCCATAACACGGCACATGCTCGAGTCCTTTGCCCGTCTGCGGAACCCTGAGCTCGCCAATTGGATTTCCGAGCAAGGCGCCTTCCCCAACGCCATGGTCGACCGGATAACACCCCAGACCTCCGCCGTTGATAAGAGGACCCTTGCGGATAACTTCGGTATCGTGGACGCATGGCCCGTGGTTACGGAACCCTTCATGCAGTGGGTAATTGAGGACCAGTTCTCCGATGGCCGTCCCCCGTTTGAGAAGGTCGGCGCCCAACTGGTGAAGAATGTCCACGATGTCGAGCAGTTCGAGAAGCACAAGCTGCGCCTGCTCAATGGGAGCCACTCGGCGCTCGGCTACCCCGGCCAGCTCGCGGGTTTCAAGTACGTCCACGAGGCCATGGAGAACCCCCTGTATCGCAAGTTCGTGTGGCAGATGATGCAGGAGGAGGTGAAGCCTCTCCTACCCGATATTCCTGGAGTCGACATTGACGAGTACTGTAACACCCTCATCGAACGCTTTTCGAACCCAACAATCATGGACCAACTGCCGCGCATCTGCCTCAACGCGTCTGGCAAGATCCCGCAGTTTATCATGCCCTCGATCGCGGAAGCGATCTGGGTCACCGGCCCCTTCCGCCGTCTGTGCTTCGTCGCGGCAGCATGGTTTCATTATATCAATGGCGTTGACGACGCGGGCAGGCCATTTGACGTCGACGACCCAATGCGTGAGGTACTCCAGGCCAAGGCACGCGCAGGAGGCACCGATCCAGCAGAGCTGCTCAGCATCAAGAGCCTGTTTGGCGACGACCTGCGCGGCGACCAGCGGTTCCTGTCGGAGATCAAAAGAGCGATGGAAGACATCTCCCGCGACGGCGTCATGAAGACACTTCCAAAGTACGTTGATTGTCACTAGAAGCAGCCGCTTGCAGCTGCACACTGGGTTTAATGGGTGGATCTGCGTTGGCAAGCGAGCGTTCGATTTTGTTTCCAGGTTTCGGTTTCGGTTTCGGTTTCTTTCAGGGGTGTCGGCTTGTACACTACGGGTACTAATTCATCAAAAGCGAGTCATAGAGATAGATGATAGACATACTGCCTAATTCTTCCATTGCATGTTCTACCGTCCACTTCTCGACTGGCAACCAACGCCTTTTCCAACCCTGGCCATGAAATCACTTGCGATGAAATTCCACGGCTGAACAGTTCGCTTGGGAGTCTTCCTCGCGGCTGAATATCTTATCCGTATCCAAGCTGGTGTTGGATCCGGCGTCTTGGGCCTCGTAATTGATTGGCGCTTGGGAACTCTCCCTGTCGTATTCCAAGCCTCTGGCGAGCCAACCCGTTGAGCATCTGGTGTTTCTCCGGTGGGATTTGGCGCTTGACCGTTTCCAATCGATCTCCAACGGTCTTTCTCTTTTGTAGAGCTCCCCACAGCGACGAACCGAGCCTCCCCATGGGGCCTGTGCACTCGCGTGCCAACCCCGGCCAAGGCCCTGAGAACAGGCTGAATTGCTCAACAGCCGTGGAGAAAGAAAGTTATATGATAGCTGGGGATCCTTGTCCTTATGAGACATGGATCTGCGCCCCCTCTGTCCTCTCTCCTTTGATTTCGCTGAAGCAACACCATCCTTCGACCTCACAACACTATCACCATCACCATGGGCTTCTCACTTCGCCCCCCGAAGCAGACGCGCACGGTGGTGCCACAAAAGCCCGCAAAGGGCCACTTCTTCTTCGCGCACAGGGAGTTCCGCAGGCTGCCCTGGTGGAGCCGAAGGAACATGCGCACCCTGTACATCTTCATTGTCATCCTGATTCTCACCAACACCGCCAATGGATTCGACGGGTCGATGATGAACGGTCTTCAGACCCTGTCCTACTGGCAGGAGTACTTTGACAACCCGCGCGGCCCTATCCTCGGCCTCTTCAATGCGTCGATGAGTCTCGGCTCTCTGATCGGTCTCTTCGTGGTTCCCTACCTGATCGACTGGCAGGGTCGTAAGATGGGTTTGGTTGTCGGCTGCGTTATCATGCTGCTTGCTGTCGGATTACAGTCTGGCGCGAGAAACTTCGGCATGTTCGTTGCTGCGCGTCTTGTTCTGGGCTTTGGCGATTGTATTGTGCTTGGTAGTGCGCCTCTTCTGATTGCGGAGATCGCGCACCCCCAGGATCGAGCTGTGCTGGTGACTCTGAGCGGCGCTTCGTACCATTCGGGCGCGTTCATCGCCAGCTGGGTGACTCTGGGGACGCTGGAGATTCCGGTACGCTTCCTGCTTGCCATTGAACGCTAGAACTCGTTGACTAATTTGAGTAGAGTGACTGGTCCTGGAGACTCCCGAGTTTGCTGCAAGCGATTTGCACGGTCGTCATCCTCGCTGGAGTCTATTGGATGCCCGAGAGCCCGCGTTGGCTGATCTACAAAGACCGACACTCGGAGGCGCTCGACATCCTCGTCAAGTACCACGCCGAGGGCGACGAGAACGACGAGTTCGTTCAGTTGGAGTACGCGGAAATCAGGGCGGCCATTGCCCTGGACAAGGACGCCGGCCAGACGGGCTGGATTGACTTCCTCAGGTCGAAGGGAAACCGCAAGAGGATTGCACTCATCACTGCTCTTGGGCTGTTCAGCCAGTGGAGTGGCAATGGTCTGATCTCGTACTACCTCAAGTATGTCATGGACAGCGTCGGGATTACAGATCCCCAAACGCAGCTGGGTATCAATGGCGGCATGAAGACCGAGGGCTTGGTCCTGAACTTCGTCTTCGCCTTCTTCACTGATAAGCTTGGTCGACGGCCGATGTATCTCATCTCGACGATTGGCACCTGCGTCGTCTTCAACGTCTGGACTATCGTCTCAGCCCGGTACGATATCGCTCCGAATAAGGGGCTGGGGTATGCCTTCGTTGTCTTTACATTCCTGTATGGGGTGTTTTACGACATCAAGTAGGTCACTATGTCCTTTTAATACGTCGTCTAAGCTCACCCGAATAGGTCTGGCCTCATGGCGACATACACAACTGAGATCCTGCCCTACGGTCTGCGTGCCAAGGGCTTTACGTGGCTGAACTTCTGCGTGACGGGCGCCCTCTTCTTCAACCAGTACATCAACGCCATTGCGCTCGAGGCTATCGCCTGGAAGTATTACATTGTCTACTGCGTGTTCTTGGGCTTCGAAGTCTTCGTGATCTACTCGTTCCTCATCGAGACGCGATACACGCCCATGGAGGAAATCGCCAAGTTCTTCGACGGAGAGACTGCTGTCGATGTTGGCGAGGTTGCGACGGCGGACATGAAAGAAAGGGGGTTTGAGGGGGAGTCGAAGGGGGCTTCGTATCATTTGGAGGGGAGGTAGTAGAATAGCTGATCTTCGTGTCGTCTGCAGTAATCAGAAGACTACGGGGGTGGTAGTGCGACATGAGGCTATTCAAATGGATATATATTTAACGACCCTGGAGTATTTCAACAGCGCCACCGCGCAATCGCGAGTAATACAACTCGGATCTTTCCGACGAAGATATTGAGTGACGACAAGGTGCTCCCACTGTGCTCCCACTGTCCTTTGATCGGACTCTCGTGCTTTTCGTGGCTCGGTTCCGCTGGGAGTTCCTGACGTGGCTCAGTGAGTTCGACACCTCAGGCATAGCCAGGCCTCCAGATGCCACGTGTTGTAGCTGAGTCATGACGCGACAAGCCACGTGGCCAGCTCCTCATTCATCACGTGCCTCCGGCTCCATCCTTTGCTTTCCCCTTTTGGATCAAAGCGTCAACAACGCCGGCGGGGGTGGGGGAATAATTCCAAGTCGTTGCGTTCAAAATTTTACTCCGGAGTCTTGTCGCTCTGTCCATCATCCTCTGAGAGCTTCAGTTCGCAATCTCTGAGCACCACATCAAAGGGTATATCTGGCTGCGAGGCCAACTTTTGATTCCTATCCAGACAGCTTGTCGCCTGGGTTGTGCGACGCGCTGGAGGGACTGTGACTATGACTATCCTGTACTATAATGCGTTCCTGGCTAACATCCGGGCCATCGTTTGTCTTGATATTCCCCATCATCACATAGGAGGCCCGCGATCGCCCGCGTCGAGTCCCACTTCTGGTGCCGGATGACACTGTCCAATTTCCCGCTCGGCGCTGACGGTCTGCTGTGCGATCGATGCTGGACCAGAGTCCAGGGGCGAAGCGACTGAGCAAAGGCGGAAGTGCTGTGGCTGATGCAGTGATGATCGCGACGTTCACTTCCACGCTGGATATCGTGTGGCCGATGTTGTAAGTGCGGTCGGGGTTATTCGGGCGGAACCGGTGGTGGTAGATTGCCAACCGGGCGATGCCGATTGCAGTGACTCTGGGTCAAAGGTTAGGAGATTCGGCTGACAGACAAGGAATGACTTCTGGACGTACATTACACCCATGCTTAGGACGGCAATGATGGCAATCTTCCTCCGACGGTGCATTTGCAAGCGCCAGACGACGATGGTCGGGATACAAAGCAGCCAGATATCCGTCAGGATTGTGAACGCAGCCGACACAAGGAAGAACTCGACTTGCTTAATGCATGTTCCACCTTTTACGAGCTTCCCGTCTTTCATCCCGTTCTCGTCTGCCCCGGCCGCCTGCTGCGCAGCCAGATCCATCGCTGGGTAGTCGTACATGTAGTGTAACGGCGTGCATTGGAAGAGATCGGCCAGGAAGATGGCGACCATGAGGGCGAGATTGAGCCAGAATAAGATGTGGAGATTCCATCGGACGATCGGCCGACGGTCCTCGAGGCGGAAGATGAAGACGATGATCGACGCCTTGACGATGGCGAGGATCGGGTTGTATAGGAGTTGGTTGGCCAAGTTCACTTTCTGAGCGTTGACCTGCTGGGCAATTGTTTGCTCCGGGACGTCCCAGATGTGGTAGCCTTGCCAGGATAGTTTTGTATCTGCACGGAGGATGAGTCTGGTGATGGGGATGGGACTGGCGATGGGCACATACACATCCAGGCAGTCGCTCCTTGCCCGACGGCGAGTAGCTGGCTGGTCAGCATTGGTCAATGCGACGTGAGGAGGGCCATACCCAAGCGATTACGATCAAGACATCATCTGCGAGATTAGCATGATATCCAGGTGAATATTGATGCACTCTTACCCCAGCCATACTGTCGTATGATGAAGCGCGAGAAGCACCGCAGGATGATCACCAGCGTGCTGAGAATCGGGAAGAGGAGGATAATTGCCAGAGCCTCTGTTTGGATGTTGTCAGGCATAATCTGGGCCTGCAATGGTGAATAATACTGCGTCCAGGCCAGAAAGGGGGGTGGAATACTTTCAGGAGAACAGACGTCGAGAAAATCGCGATGAAGGCGTCTGCCGGTCGGCGAGCCGCAGCATGGAGTTCGGATCGAGAAGATCGAGAAGATCGAGACGCACAGCGGCGTGGATCTGGGTCTTGACGGCATCAAAAGCCCGACTCCAACTGTGAAAACTTTAACAGACGCAATGGTTGACTCCAATACTCCGAAGCATGCATGATAGGTCGATTTCCTGGGCGTTCTCCAGTGCTAAGCTCGGATCTGGAAGCGATGGAGACGCCCGGAGATTGGGTCTGGGGCCAAATGGCCTCGCCTGGGATTTTCCGGATTGACGGTGGAGATTTCGGGCTTCTCAAGTCGTCTCCATCGGATTGAACGACTCGCATTGGATGAATTGGAATGCGATCTTTCCAGGCAGGGCTCTGTCCTGAATCATGCACCCCTGGCGCTGCTTTGATCGTTGCCCTTTTCAACGAAACAGCCCAACTTAAATCCAAGCAACTGACTCTGTCATTCGAGGGGCCGCTCCAGAGTTTCTCACCCCCTGCACTGTAACCTTCAAAAACTCGCGCCATAATGGGGCTAATGCTGCGAGACCTCTTCCTCATCGCCACCAGCTTCACTGCCACGGCTCTCGCCAGCAGGGCGCCAGACTACTTTGACTTTGAGACTGTCCAGCTCCTCCCAGCCGACCTCAAGAGGCTCGATTCCGATGCCACAGCTCTCTTTGCGTTCGACTCGAAAACCCAACAAGATCATTTCCCGCGGTCACCCTCCCATTGCAAGGTCTTTCCAGGAGACCGCGCATGGCCATCCAAAGCTGACTGGGGCTTACTGAACCGAGCAACTGGGGGAGCCTTGGTGAAAGGTGTTCCCCGCGCGTCGTCATGCTACAATGGCCCTTTGTATGATGCCAGCGACTGCGAGTATCTGACGTCGCGATGGACGGATTCGTATTTCCAGTATGTCCATCTCGAAGAATTCTCGAAGAAGGAGAGGATTCTAACTGCTGTAGTTTGGACGACCCAATTGAGATGCTGTCGCCCGTGTATCAGGGCCTGACGTGTCAGCCAACCACCCAGCCTAACGAAACCTGCACGATGGGAGGCTACCCGGATTATGTTATCAATGCGACTAATGTCGCCCAGATCCAGCTGGGCATTAATTTCGCTCGCAATACGGGCGTTCGCTTGGTCGTGAAGAACACCGGTCATGACTTCTCCGGCAAGTCTGGGGGCGCAGGTGCCCTCAGTATCTGGACACACAATCTCAAGGGTGTCAAGTATATCGAAAACTACGACGCTCCGGGAACAGACTGGACTGGTGCTGCTTTTAAGCTTGGATCTGGTGTCCAGGCCTATGAGATTTATCAGGTAGCCCAGGATCATGGGTTGATGGTCGTCGGAGGCGAGGGCCAGGTGCGTTTGACTCCTATTGTTTTGTCCTAAACTGATCTCATCGTGAACAGACGGTCGGTGTAATGGGTAAGCTCGGCTTTGTACCTTGATCTTTCCGATGTATTAACGAGAGACAGGAGGTTATGTCCTTGGAGGGGGCCATTCACCCCTCAGCTCCATTCATGGCATGGCAGCCGACCAGGTCCTTTCAATGGAGGTTGTGACTCCAGACGGAAGGTTCGTGACGGCGTCATTTGTCGAGAATGAAGAGCTCTTCTGGGCATTGCGCGGAGGAGGGGGCAGCACCTTTGGGGTTGTCACGTCCGTCACTATCAAAGCGCATCCCACGATCCCTGTCACGACATCGACATTCTCCTTCTCAACCGGCGGCAATATCACGTACGACAGCTTCTGGGCGGGGTTTAGAGCGTACCTGGACTATTTTATTCCGCACTCAGATGCGGGGATCTACTCCTACTTCTTTATTCTGCCCTCGAACGGCCAATTCACCTTCCTCATGCAGCCAGTCGTTTTCCCAAACAAGACACTGGAAGAAGCTAACGCCCTTCTCGCGCCCTGGTTCGAACAGTTGAACGATCTGGGCATCACCTTCACTCCCGAGACAAAATACTTTGATAACTTTTACGATGCATGGCTGGAGTCTTTTCCTCTCGAGGCCGTCGAGAAAACGCACGTCGCCACAGGTTCCCGCCTCTTCCCGCGGGAAAACTTCCAAGACAAAGCGCTACTTGACCAGACTTTCGATGCGATCAAGGAATCGTCCGACGCGGGCCTCATTCTCATCGCTTTCAACATGGCTCCAACGCTGGAGCGCGGCGGGAACCCCGATAACGCGGTCAATCCGGCCTGGAGGAAGGCCGTCATGCATGCGCTTTCGAGCGTCAACTGGGCTGAGGATGCGACGACGGACGAGATCATGGCCGCCCGACATGAGTTCACTTACAAGCACATGCAGCGCTGGAGGGATGTGAGTCCTGGGGCGGGGGCGTATCTCGGAGAGTCGGATCGCATGGAGCCTGATTTCCAGCAGGCGTTTTATGGGTCAAACTACCCGCGACTCCTGGCATTGAAGAAACGGATCGACCCCCGGAATGTCTTTTACGCGGCCACAGCCGTGGGGAGCGAGCACTGGACGGTTGTGACTGAAGATGGCCTGCCCACGGAAAACGGCAGGCTTTGCCGGGTCCCACATTGAGATCTTGAACGTCTCTGTACATCTCCGTGTATTTATATTGTATCTTGTAAGGCCCATGGCTTTGTTTCGGGAGAACTCAAGTCCGTCTCCGGATTGGGGTTGAATGTAGGTACAAGGATTTCAGTTCGTAGGTATAGAGCCTCACTCTCGCTACGGCTGTCGATGGGATAGCCTAACCCGTGGCTACCTCTAAAGCTTAGAGTCTGTTATCCCAACGTGGCCTGATATCAAAATAGGCAGCCCGTCGTTTCTATCCAGGGCCTGCACAATGGCCTCGCAGACCCTGACAGCAGCTAGACCATCTTGCGCAGAACAACGAGGCGCCTCCTCCCCTCTTACGACCTTGGCCAGATGCTCAATTTGATTTTCAAAGGGACTACCTCCTGGAATTTGGAGGACGTCCCGCTGGATAGGAACATGCCACCCGGCCTCGCGCCCCTTCATCTCCGTCGTCTCCCTTGGATAGGACCAGAAATACCCATCGGGAATACTGATGGTACCCTTGGTGCCAAACACCCGGTACGCGCCCACCGCCATGTCAGACTGAGGGATGAGAGGGTTCTCGCCAGACGCGACCTCCCAGGTGAACGGGCTCGAGACGTTGTCACTGACGAGAAACGTTCCAAGGACGCCATTGTCAAACTCGATGGTGATGGCGGCGCCTTCTTCGACGCGGTCTGTCTCAGGAACTGCAGCGTCACGCAGGTGCCTGCGCGCTGGTGTTCGAACAGCCCAGAGCTTGCGGGCGTGAGACCCAGTCCAGTAGTGAATCACGTCGATGTCGTGGACGAAATTGATCCAGATGGGCCCTCCCCCCTTGGAACGGTGGGCGCGCCATGGGGCAGACTGGAAATAGGAGGGTGGTTTTTTGATCGTCCATAGTCCGGATATTGCGGTTAGTGTGCCCAGTTTGCCTGATTGGATGGCCTCCTTTCCGGCTGCGATGGCTGGGTGGTGCCGGCGGTGGTGTCCGACGAGGATGGTGCACGCTCTTTGCTCTGCAAATTCGACGAGGTCTTGTCCGGAGGCTGAGTTGGTTGAGAACGGCTTCTCGAGGAGGACTGTCTTTGGGGATGCGGCGGCGATGATCTCCTTCGTGATGGGGACGTGGAGATCGGACGGGACACAGATTATGTACGTGTCGGGGCGTGGCTCGGAGGATGCGAGCAGTGCTCCCACGGTGTCGAAATGGGCGACTGATAGTTTGGCGGCCAGTTGACGGCCTGGAGGGAAAGGATCGATGATGGCCGTGAGAGTGCAGGACGGCGAGGAATGCAGGCACTTTGCATGGAGAGGAGCGATTGTGCCTCCGCCCACGAGGGCCACGCGGATCTTGGAGTCATTCATGGCGAAAACAGGCGAGGAGAGTGGCGTATCTTGGAGAGAACTGGACGGGGTTCGGGACGTTTGTATATCCCCATGGGGTCGGATAACCGCTTAGCCGGATGATCTTGTAAATCCATCTTCCCTCCTCAGCTCGTGGAACAGAGTTCAATGGATTAGTATCATTGCTGCTCTCATCATATTTATTGTCATCTATGCAGGTAGGCAGGACTCTGGCCGGTCTGCGACGGCCAACAGAGGGCAAACTCGTAACCCGGCAAAGAGCATATCCGGAAGGTCAGGCTGCTGCGCGTTAGGGCTTCTACACCTGAAAGACTTGTAGAGCAGGAACCTGAACGTGCGTCGCATTCTATTCTAAATATGATGACAAGTCTTCGTCGCCATAAACCTTTGCATACCTCCCCAAGGCCATCAGCGTGAAATGGAACTTGTAGTTGGGATATCGCATCCCTCCCGGCGGCGCAAACACCCCCTCCAGCGTCCCTGGCAGCCACTCGCCCGTGTCCTGCTGCTGTTTCATCAAGTATACGACGGCCCGTCGAAGAGCCGCATGATCACTGCACCGGGCCGCCAACAAACCGATCAACGCGTAGGCCGTGTTGGTGACTTGACTGCCTTCTGTATTCGACACGTACTCCTTCACTCGGACCGTCTCGAGGTCTTCGCCCCAGCCGCCGTCCGGGTTCTGGTGCTGCAGCAGGAAGGTGCAGGCTCGGCGACTGGCCGGACAGTTGGCTGCGACGAGCCCCTGGCAGGCCAGCCCCTGGAGGGCGAACATGGTCGCATACGTGAAGCAGACTCCCCAGCTGGCGAACCAGCCGCCGTTGGGGTGCTGCGAGCGGAGAAGAAAGTGCACGGAGCGCGCAATGCACGCGTGGATGTCGTTGGTACGGTACGAGGGGTGGATGCGGGAGAAGGTCGTCAGGCTCATGATGACGGAGCTGGTGCATTCGGGGTACAGCTTGTCGGTCATTACGTTCTCGTAGAGCTCTGTGATGTTGAGCAGCTCGAGGAACTGCGGCCCTCGGATAGGCTCGTACGCTGAGAACCCGCCACCCGCGTTCTCCATGCCCAGGATGAGGTCCACTGCTTGCGTGAGCCGCTCCGTGGAGATTAGAGGAGGCACGACGCCTGTCTGCTGGAGGAGCAGGACAACTTTGAGTGCCTCTGCCGTCGTGTCGGACACGGCGTAGGACTGATCGCGCGTGCTAAATGGCCACGCCCCTTTGGTCCGTTGTCTGTAGACGTGGTCGACGCCTAGGGGGTCTTCGCGGATCTGCGTCTGATCAATGAACTCGAGGGCATTACGGAGGATGTCGCGGTTCTCCGGTCGCGTCGCCAGACCGGCGTCGAGAGTGGCCTGCACCGTCAATGCTGTGTCCCATAGCGAGGTTCCGTTGGTGCCGGAGGCAGCGAGACCCTCGCGGCACATCCACATCGGGTCGATGATGCGCTCGCGCATGCCCCGGATCCAGTGGCTATCTGGTCCGTGAGCATGGAAGAGGGCAATCAAGTTGGTGGCAAAGCTGACTGGTGCGATGCACAGATATTGCGTATTCCGCGCCTCGGCCTCAATCTGGAAGAGGGCTTCCTTGAGCGCCCGGCGTCGCAGGAACGGGATCTGGAATGCCTCGAACGCCCCTAGAGCGGATGTGAACGAGCGTTGTATCCAGGTTGCTTCTGCGAGTCGGTCGGCGGCGCTCACATTACTTCGCTGTGCCGGCCAGTTGATCTGGTGGTAAGGCGTGTCGTAGAGCTCCTCGCGCAGGCTCAGGGTGAGCTTCGTGGGTGGCATCACGAAGCGGTGGCCATAGAGGTAGCTCATGCTGATATAGACATTGCGCGTGTGCACCCACCACTTGCCAGGATTGAAGGGCAAGCTGCTGGGCAGGAGCAGGGGCTCCGGAACCAGTGGGATAATCCCTTCCCAGTCGTAGATGCCCAACACACACAGCCAGATCTTGCCCCAGGTGGGCGTGGCTCGCGCACTCCCGAGACGGAGTAACGTCTGGCGCGCCTGAATGAGAGCTGGATGGCCAGCAGATAGACCCAGGATGCGCAGCGTGATGTAGTTCATGACCGTGCCAAACGCCGTGGACGGACTCTGGATGAAAAGGCCCCAGCCGCCGTCATCGTTGACCACGTTGAGGAGATACCGGCACATCTCCTGCTTCATGTGCGAGTCGAGGTCGATGCCCACGATGTAGGAGGCCAGCACGATGCCACTCGTGACGAACAACGGGCCGTCGTCATTGCATCCCCAGTGGCCATCGTCCGTTTGCAACCGCTTGAAAAACTCCCAGCCGTTGGTGACCGCTTCAAGCGGCCGCGTTGCCCGTGGACGTCGCGGAATCTCATACGGCAGACCCAGCCAGTACTTCTCCAGGAAGCTCTGGGGTCGATGTCGGTGCTCCTCGTCGCCAGCGTAATGCCACATGTGCCGGCCATTGTTGACGGTCAGTCGCCATCGCTCAAGGTCTGTTCTGTGTTCACTGGCCGCTTTGGTATTGGAAAACTGCGCCTGTCCAACGACGACGGGGTCATTGGTAGGCATGTTGACCTCAGTCAGAGAGCCGTCCTGGCAGTGTGGCAGAAGTTGGTGACAGACTTAATAAACTGGGGATGCCGATGGCGGAGAAGAGGTCGTCAAGGAAAATACATGCAAAACGAATCCTTATCGCCTCAGGAAAGACATTGTCAAGGGAGCCACGCAAGGAGAGACAGAGAGACCGGGATATAAAGGGGAGCCATGGGCTGTCGGAGGCTGGCCTCGCAGCATGCACGCCCTTGCACGTATCATGCTCGTAAAGGAAGTAATTTTTAATCTTGGTTACCAGTCCGTAATGCTCGGAGACTGGAATACGAGGCCGATTGACAGAAACCGAGGCCAGGCTGGAATACGGAAGAGGGAATGTGAGAAGACTGGAAAGGCAATCCGATCCCGGCTGTGGTACTCGTTTGACGTGCCTCGCTAGCATTTCACTCAAAATATCGGCCCTCAAATCCATACAATACTACGTACACAGGAGCCTATCTAAGCAGCCCGTTTGATGAGCATCCGACAATCCTTCTCCGGCCGCGCGGGAAAAGATGCAATAAAACACTTCGATGGAAGCAGCACAGGCAGTCCATTCTCGTCTGTATTGTGAGGGCCGAATTCGCTGTCCGGGGGAAGCGAAATGTCATAGTCTTTGAGGACGTTGGCCACAATAGTGAGCATCTCTACCCATGCCAGATTTCTTCCCAGGCAGTTGCGCGGGCCATACGAGAAGGTAAACACTAAGCGCTTGTTGTCCTCGTTGTCGATGAAGCGATCCGGGTTGAATCGCTGTGGGTCGGTCCATAGCGTGGGATGCATGTTGACCGGACGGAGGTTGACGTAGATTTCCGTCTCTGGGGGGATATAATGGCCTTGCAGCGTAATGCCCCTCGAGTGAGAGATGCGCGGGGTCAGCCCGGCTGTGGTGGGGGATTGTCGAAGGGCTTCAAAGACACAAGCTTCGATATATGGCAGACGGGCGTGCACGTCCTTGTAGGTCACCAGGTAGTCTGGAGCAAAAGCGCTGCGAACCTCTGTCACCGCGCGTTGCAGGGTCTCCGGGTAGAGCATCAGGAGGTGGAAGGTCCACATGATGGCAGACGAAGTCGTTTCGCTCCCAGCTAGCATCATCATAATACTTTCCGCCTGGACCTCATGGGGAGCCATTGGCAGCTTGGACTCCGGGTCTTCTGCATCGATAAAGGCCTGGAGCATATCGGAGGGCTTCTTGGCCGTACCGTCTGCAAGAAGCGCCTTGCGCATCTCGATCGACTCTCGGCTGAATGTCGCCAGTTCGCGGTACATGATCGTCCATGGGCGCATCACCAAGCTGAAAGGGACGAGGGAGAGCAGACCCAGGACTAACGGCGATTCCAGCAGAGACATGATGACGCCGGACCACTTCATGATGGACGAGCTGCCCTTCGAAATGGAGTCGAAGTGCCGGCCGAACGCGAGGGCACTCATGATGTCAAAAGTGACGAGCTGCGTGTCGGCTCTGTAGTTGACCTCCGTGGATTTGCCGTTGCTGCCTTCCAGTAGCTTATTCCACTTGGATTGCAGCGCTTGGTAGCCATGCTGCAAGATAAGAGACTCAGCTCGGCCCAAGTAGGCGTAGTTGAAGAAGGGCCCAAGCTGCCGTCGCCGACGGCTGGCCAGCTGGGGGTCTCGAAGGGACACGATGTTGGGCGTGCTGTTGTCATTGAAGATGTCAAAGAAGGCCGCCTTCCGAAATTCCTGGGATCCTAGAACAGTCCGAATGTCGTCTGGGTGGTTGATGCAGACGGCACGGGGCTTATACACATAGACATCGCCATACTTCTGGACGTCTTTGTCGACGTTCTCGGTCACATTTCCCGAGAAGGTGTCCAGGTTGGCGCGCTTCGTGGTGAGTCGAGCGAGCAGTGGTCCTGGAATGTTGCGCAGCGGCGAGAAGAAGAAGGCGTCCGTCAGGCGCCAGGCAAGCAGAATTGTCAGAATGGCGGCCAGGAGGGGGAAGATTCCGTGGGCTTGTAGAGCAGCCCAATCTTTCAGCAAGGTGATCATGGCGGCGAAGTTGGAGAGACCTTGAGTAAGGAGACGATTTGAAGGAAGTGCAAGAGGACATTGAAGCTGTTGAAAGATATCCAGCTGACGAGCGTTGGAGGGGGGGTCCACATCTGGAGATCCGCTTTGGGAAAGAGCGCACGATCTTTCGTGACAAGATTGTATTTTTCGTACGGGGAGAATGTCATCGCCAAAATACGAGCTTCATTCCGACAAGCCAGAAACTCACTGGGCAAAAGCCGATGGCTGCTTCGTTTCCAAAGTCCGAGAACGAGGGTGAGTCATGTGCCTGACACAGCCCTATCTTGGGGATAACAGCATCAGAGTGACCAGTCGACGAACGCATTCTTCGGATGAAAGTGGGCCACGGTTCCTCAAGACTCGTCGGGAGGACTGGCATTCCCGTGAAAGTTGTAAACAGACAAACAGCCCGCCGCCACCGGTTCCATTACCTGCTCCAAGATGGACTTCGTCAACTTGAGCGGCCGTCTGGCGGAGATGACGGCCGTCGACGTGCTGCAGAGGGCCATGCGCGTCCTCGCTCTCGCTGGCGCTTTGCTCGTTTGCTGGAGGATCCTTGATGCCTTTGTGTTCTCGCCCTTGCGGCGGATTCCAGGGCCCCTGGCAGCACGTCTAACTCCCCTCCGGTTCATCTACGCTCGGTTGCCTGGTCGAGTTATTCCCGCAGCCCTGCAGGACTTCCACGCCTACGGGGATATATACATCTCCAAGCCGAGAACCGTCACCATCAGCAACCCATATGATGTGCGTACCGTTCTCTCCGCGTCCGACTTCCGCAAGGTGGATGTCTACCATGGGCTCAATGATCCGGTCATGGCAAACCTCGTTACCTTCAGCGAGCCGACACAGGCCAGTCGCCGCCGCCGTCAGATCGGCCCATATTTCAACCCAAGCTACCTTGCGAAAATGGAGCCCCTCATCCTCCGTAATGGCATCCAGGCTCTCAAGGCCAAATGGGACCGACTCCTAGATGAGCATGGGGAGTGTGTCGAAGTGAACTATCGCCATGACATGCAGCTGGCGACATTTGATATAATGAGTGCCCTTGCCTTCGGCCGCGAGCTTGACTCGCTCGCCTCCCTGAAGACGCAGAAAGTTGCAATTGTGGACTGGATCTCTGCCACCGCGATCTACATCGGAGTCAGCATCAATTTCAGACTCCTCCTAGCATTTCCCTTTTCAAGGTTGATCCGGCGGTGGCTCCGCGAGTACGCAGATTTTGTGCAGTTTGGCAAGGAGTCCGTTGCTCGTCGCAAGGAAATCTTGACTGCTGGCGAGGATAAACCGGCCGACTTGCTACAGGCCTTCATCGATGCTGAGGACCCAGAGTCGAAGGTGAAGATGTCGGCTGTTGAAGTCCAGGCTGAGAGTGTAGGCATGCAGTTGGCAGGGAGTGAAACTACTGCGGCATCGCTTACCTGGGCCCTGCATCTATTGACGCTCTACCCGGACTGTCATCGCCGGGCAGTCGATGAGGTGCGCGGCCAGTTCCCAGCAGACCACTTGATCACGTACGCCGAGTGCAATCAGCTTCCGTTTCTGGAGGCATTCCTCTACGAGATGCTCCGGTATACACCGATCACGTCCAGCTTCATGCCCCGCGTGGCGAGCAAGGGGATAGCCCTCCAGGGCCAATGGATTCCGCCGGGCACGGAGATCGCGTTCAACCTCATTGCCATGAATAATCGTGGCGACGTCTGGGATCAGCCAGAGCGATTCATACCAGAGCGCTTCTTGAACAACAAGGATCTAAAGCGCAGCATTTTAGCATTCTCGTACGGGGGCCGGAGCTGTATCGGGCGCGGGCTGGCGTGGATGGAGATGATGACCATCCTGGCCAACATCTTGAAAGACTACGACCTGAGTGCACCTGCAGACAGTGTATATGGCCCACACAATCTGGATAATGACGGAATACCGCGTCGGATGCCGTCCAAGTGTCATATTGTCTTTGCACCGACCGATCCAGATCGCGACTGCCGGCTAGTGATCAGGAGACATTGAGTATATATTTGTAGACATATCACTAAATACATATTCATATTGTTAACCCAACCGACATGCTGCTTCTTCCTTCTAGAAACTCGAGTGAATCTGCGTCCCCTCGCGGGCATCCAGATAAAGCACCTTGCCAGCCAGCGACTCGTCCTCGATGCAGCGCAAAACCCCGCGGGCAACGTCCACGGGCTGCAGTCTGTGGAGTCCCATCGCACGCATCTCTTCCTCGGGCGTATACCCCGGCCCTGTCCGGTCGGTTGCAACACGCATTTGCTTCTGGTCAAAGCCGGTGGCGATAGCTGTTGGGGCCACTGCATTGACCCGGACTCGTGGAGCGAATGCATGCGCGGCGAAGGTAAACTGTGCGGCGCCGGCCTTTGCGGCGCCGTAGGGCAAGATGCTTGCATATGTTTTGAAGGACGACGAGGAGGTCACCGTCACGACCTGGCCGCGCAGTTCTGGGTCGGGAGAATCATTCCAGTACTGGATGGCCCGCTGGGTTGCGTAAAGGGGAGCCGTTAAGTTGATAGCGATTGTGTTCTCGATATCTTGCGCTGAGAGAGCCAGAAAGGGGGCGCGTAGAAAGCCGGCATTGTTGATCAGGATAGAGAAGCCCCCAAGGCGCTCACGCGTGGTCGAGAAGAGCTGGTCGACGTCGGCGAGACGGGCAAGATCGCAGCGAACAAAGATCGCCGTTTGCTCGCCGTGCTCCTGGTTGATTTGGGCCGCAGCTTCTTCCCCTTTCTCGGTGTCGATGTCGCTCAACACAACTTTATACCCCTTCTGGGCCAGCAGCTGAGCGATGGAGAAGCCAACGCCCTGAGCGGCCCCGGTGACGATTGCAACAGACATTTGGCGAAGGATTGGAATGTGATGATGAAAGCCCGAGCAGGACATCGGCAAAGAAAAGACGCAACAAAATAAGGACAGCTCCAGGGGGGAACAAGAGCGAGACGTAAAACCCGAAGAGCGCCTCGGAACGGATTGCGAGGGGCATTAATTCCAGAGAAGAATGAGGGCATCTGACGAATACGAGATGCCAATGCTGGAGCAGATATTTGAGCTGATCTTCTGCTTGGGCGTCTCACTCTGCATCTTTTCTCTTCCTTTCCCTGTTGCCTTCCCCAAAGTAGGGCTTCGACGACGCACAATGTTGGACTCCTTCTTCAAGGCCATTTCTCCTGGGGGATATGTCTCAATCCTCCTCATGCTTGTTGCCACACGGCTCGCCTGGAAGGTCGTCTATGCATTCTGTTTCTCCCCTCTTCGCAATATCCCGGCCCCGTTCTGGTCTCGTCTGTCGTCCAAACGGGGGGTCTGGCATCTTCTGACGGGTCAAGGCGAGGCGATGGCACGCAAGGACTACGAGACTTACGGCGACGTGTACCTTTGCAAGCCCAATACGGTCTATGTCTGTGATCCTGCCGATGCCATTGCGGTCCTGGGCTCGCAAGACTTTCGAAAGACGGACATGTACCGAGTCTTCGAGTACGACGGTGTTCCCAACGTGTCTACCTTTACAGACCCCGTCCAGGCGCATCACCGTCGTCGTCTGCTGCATCCGTTCTTCAACAACGCCTACCTGACCCGGATGCAGCCACTCATGATGCAGCATGGCGTCGAGCCGCTCAAGGCACACTGGAAGCGCCAGCTCGCGGATCGAGACCATGTCACAGTCAACTACCGCTACGATACACAGTTGGCCATGTTCGACATTACGGGCGCCCTCGTCTTCGGCCGTGAGTTCCGGGCGTTGGCGACCAACAACTTCCTCTACGCCAAGTGGGTGGGCAACACCCTGACCTACATGTTGACCACCCACTACTTTCCCTCGCTCAAGCGGTTCCCGGGCTCGTGGCTCCTGCGTAACCTTAAGCAGTCCTACGACGATCTCCTCCAGTTTAGCCGCGAATCAATAGCCATCCGCAAATCGCACCTGGAAGAAGGGGGCACCAAGCGTGCTGACCTCCTTCAGGCCATGCTCGACGCGGAGGATCCCGACTCCAGGGTTCGGATGACCTCCGAAGAGGTGCAGACGGAGAGCATTGCCATGATGGTTGGTGGCAGTGAGTCGACTTCATCGGTCATGTCCTGGGTCATCCACTTTCTGCTTCTGCATCCCGAGCACTACCGCCGGGTCGTCGATGAGGTGCGCAAGGAATTCCCTCGCGACCACTTGATCACGTACAGCGAAAGCAAGGCCAAGCTGCCGTATCTCGAGGCCTGCATCTATGAGACGCTGCGATGCATCCCCACCGCCAGCACCTCGTTCCCCCGCGTCTGCGATACGCGTGGGATCACCATCAAGGGATACTACATCCCACCGGGCACGGAGATTGCCACGAATCGGTGCGCCGCACACATCCACAAGGAGTCCTGGACGGATCCACGGCGGTTCCATCCCCCGAGGTTCCTGAACGGGGGCCACGAAGAGCGGCGCAACATGCTGTCGTTTGCCTACGGGCCACGCTTCTGCATCGGGAGAAATCTGGCGTGGGCAGTGATGACAGTCACCCTCGCGAATCTGTTTAACGACTTCAACGTTTCACTGCCCCCGAACAGCTTGTTTGGGCCTCACAATGTGGACGACGAGGGTCGGCCTCGGATTATGCCGACGAAGCTGGGAGTGGCCACCATTCCGGCCAACCCTGAGCGAGATTGCCAAATTGTGCTGTCTCTGCGGGGAGAATAAGCCGGTTCGAGACTGGTGCTCTGTTCAGTCGGCTTTTGTACTTCATAGCTGATCCACTCCATGCAATCCAACACGAGATTCTGCGACTTCCTTCTCGGTTTTTAGGCTCGTATCCCTCCACAGGCGCGAAGTTGACCAGGTACCATTGTAGACGTAGCCAGCCTTCAAGTACAAAGTGGTCGTGCAAATCCAAGGAGTCTGTGGTCGCCGTACCGCCGCAGAGTCACACCATGGAGGAATATTCCAGCCCCGTGCAGTTCGAGACATACCCCTTGTCAGCGTTTGACATGCAAGGGTCATTCTCGAACATCCCGTATGCGTTTTTCTACGAGAATCTGAGCACAACGGGTGAACCGTTCATGCCTTGGGACCTTCTTACGGCCTCGCTCCGTGCCAGTCTGCAGCAGTTTCCGATCCTGACCGGACGACTGCGGTCCCAGGGTGCTGGCCGCATCGTGATCGAGGTGGACGCCACCAATTTGAACCTCCCAGACGTACGTCAGTCGACCTGCGAATCCGTCCACTTCAGCCATCTCAAGGCCTCACGCTTTGCCTGGAACCAGTGGCCCTCCGAGGTCGCCACAGTCGGACCGGTGGCCACTCCTGCCGCGGATGGCGACATCAAACTGCTAAACGTACACGCGGTGCGCCTCGCCGAAAATAGCGGTCTCGTCCTCTTCATTAACATCCCCCACTACGCTGTCGATGGCGTGGGTTTCTTTGCATTCGTCAACCACTGGGCAGAAACGATGAAGAGCATGCAACGAGGACAGACCACCAAGGATTCTCCATCGTCCTCGTTATGCTTCGACCGTAGCTTGATCACTCAATACGTACCCGAAGAGCGGGCACCGATGGATGATGTCTCCCGGTCCATCTACGCCAATCGCGCGCTTCTGGTGGACTGGCTGGCGTGGCTGTCTCCGATCACGCTGGCCAAAATGCTCAGCAAGACCGTCGGCCTCGCTCGCGGTGAGGCGCACCTCTTTCATGTCTCCCGCGCGTCGCTAGACCGGCTCCGCGACGCAGTCCGACCGCATTTCCCAGCCGAGATGCGCCTCTCAGACAATGATCTGCTAGTGGCCCTCGTGAGTAAGACGTATATCCAAAGCCAACCCCAGCCAGAACCACGCAGTTTGCTGCCCTTCATGCGCAAGCCCGACCCCCCGACGCACTGCACGGTTCGGGTACCATGCGACGTCCGTCCCCGGCTCGGGGTCAAGGAGACGTATACAGGCAATCTACTAGTGGGAATGCTTGTGCGGGATCGACTGGACGATCTAACGCGCCCTACCACCGCGGAGACGCTCGCAGCAGCGGCGCTGGAGGTGCGCAAGACCATCAACCGCGTGCAGCCTCCGCTGGTCGGAGAGTACTGGGACGTCCTCACGCAGAATCCAACCAGCCATATGCGTCCGCTAGCGTTCACGGCAACACGCACAACGACTTCGCTAGTGACGACGAGCCAGGTGCGGTTCCCCATGTACGCCGCCGATTTCGGCAGCGGGTGTCCGGAGTATGTTTGCCTTACGCCCGTCTTTGAGAATAGCTATACAATGGCAGCATTTCTGCCCCCGCCGTCTTCTCGACAGGGGGTGGACGTGCTGCTGACGAGTAATCCAGTGGCCATGGAAGGGATTCTGAAGAATGAGTTTTGGAATAGCGTTTGTGAAAGAGTCTGGTAGTGATGTCTGTAGGGAGGGAGCAATGGAAGTGGACGGAATGACAGCCCACAAGTCCTCAAAACCCGAATCAAAGCTAAACCAATCCTAATATAGCATAAGCACCTCGTAGGCGCCTTAAATGTGTTCGTCTCCTCTTCTTCGCTCGTGTTTTCCCTCTCTCTCGTCCTTCTTGATCAAACGTGCCCACCCGTCAACATGCTCTACGATACTCTCGATTCAGAGCGGCGACTCGACGCCATCTTGGCTGTGCTCCATCGTGCTGGCATGATCCGAGTGCTTGCTTCATTGCTTGGGCTGTTTCTGGCCTGGCGTGTCTCCTACGAGCTGTTCTTCTCTCCTGTCCGCCACATTCCAGGGTCGCTCCTCGCGCGGTTGTCCAGCAAACACTCGATTCTTAAGCGGGTGCTGTCGGACGGGCCCACATCAGTGCTTGCGGATTATCAGGCGTATGGGAATATCTACGTGCACCGCCCTAATGGGGTGAGTATCAGCGCCCCAGACGACATTCGGGCTGTGCTGCTGTCGCAGAACTTTCGCAAGACGGACATCTACCAGATGCTGGACATCGAGGGCACGGCGAGTATCTTCACGACGCGCGATCCAGCCCAAGCCAGTCGACGCCGTCGCCAGATTGGTCCCTATCTCAACCATGGCTTTCTCGGCCGCATGGAGGACCTGATCCTCCGGTACAGCATCCTCGCCATCAAAGACAAATGGGACAAACGCCTGGAGCAGAATCATGGGCGACCCATTACTGTCAACTATCGCGACGACACGCAGTATGCTACCTTTGACACAATCGGTGCCCTGGCATTTGGGCGGGAGTTCCACGCCCTCGCCAACGACGACCCAACGATCATTCGCTGGATCGAGGCCACGGGCTTCTATCTGGGCATGACGAAGAATTTCCCGTTTCTCAAAATGTTCCCGTTCTCACGCCTACTTCGCCGTTCCCGGGAGCGGTACCAGAGCTTTATCGCGTACAGTCGGGAGTCGGTTCTCATGCGTCGCAAGCTCCTGTCCTCAACGGGTGCGGATGAGAAACCCACCGACCTGCTGCAGGCGTTCATTGACGCCGAAGACCCTGAAAACCCGCGCGTCACCATGAGCCCGCATGAGGTCATGACCGAGAGCATAGCGATGCAGCTGGCCGGGAGCGAGTCCACGTCCTTTGTCACCTCGTGGGTGATCCATCTCCTGACTCTCTACCCGCAGCACTTGGAGCGTGTCATCGACGAAGTGCGCAGCCAGTTCCCCCAGGAGCATTTGATCACGTTCGCAGAGTGCCGCGAGAAGCTGGCCTACCTGGAAGCGTGTATCTACGAGACCTTGCGCTACTCCCCGATTACATCCGGGTTCATGCCACGGATCTCCCCCTCCGCCGGGATCACACTGCAAGGCTACTATATCCCCCCCGGCGTGGAGGTGGCCATCAACCTGCATGGCGCACACAGCAACAAGGACGTGTGGAACTCCCCCCAGTTCTACGATCCGACTCGCTTTTTAGACAATGAGCAGGCCAAGCGGAATGTCTTTGCCTTTTCGTACGGCCACCGCAACTGCATCGGGCGCAATCTCGCCATGATGGAGATCATGATCATCATCGCTAATCTACTCAAGGACTACGAGATCGCTCTGCCCGAGGACAGTGTCTGCGGCCCGCACAACGTTGACGAGCTCGGCCGTCCGCGGATTATGCCCACGCGCAGTGCCCTCTTCACGACCCCCAAGTACCCGGAGCGAGACTGCCGCCTGGTTGTTTCGAAGCGCTGTACTTAGAAGACGCCCTATATTGAAGCGATGAGTCACAATAGTTCGTTGAAGTTAATTTTGCCTCGAACTCTGTATCGTATTTGTGTATCGTATTCTGCTTATAACCAGTTGTTTTGCAATACGCCGGACGATACCGGACTGCGGCCTTTGCATCGCAACCCTAAAACCCGGCCAAAGCCAAATCGCCAGACATGGTCCCAACGCGACGATTTCTCGAGAATTGGAATCATGGACGCGTTTGCCAGCTGTGTGGCCAGCCAAACGTACGAGCTCTCGCCCCTGGACATCATCCCCAGCCATCTGTACATTTCCAATATCTTCTTCTTCGAGAACACCTCCACCAGTAGCGACGATGCCGCGCCATTCATGCCCGCAGACCGGCTGCGGAGCTCCTTCTACCAAGCTGTTGGTCGGTTCCCGATCCTGGCTGGCCATCTCCGCCGCCGTGGCCGAAATGGGATGTGTGTTGTTGTCGACTGTGACGATCTGAATCTGCCTCTGTATGAGGAGCGAGTCCATCCGACGCTGCATTTCCGCCACCTCCGCGAGAACCACTTTCATCGCACCGCATGGCCTCCCGGTGCAAATGTCAGCGACCCTCGCATCGGGCTAGAAGCGCATGCATCTCCCAAGCTGGCGCACGTCCAGGTCCACCGCCTCGCGGAAAACAGCGGCGTGGTCCTCGTCGTGCGCATCGCACACAGCGTTGTCGACGCCAAAGGCTTCGTCGAGTTTGTGCGCTGCTGGGCCGGCCTCTGCTGTGATCCCATGAATCCAGATAGCCTGTCTCCTCTGCTGACCGACCGGAATGTCATGTACGAGCATCTTCCTGCTGCAGTGCGTCCTCGTTCGCGCTCGGCTTGGGACCCCCTCGCCTGGCTAACCCTTGGCCTATCGCTTCTCATATCGCTACTACTACGCTTCTACGACAGGTTCCTTCGCGAACAAAGTGCCCCAGACGATATCGAGAGTCACTTGTTCCATGTGCCACGCCCGGTGCTCGACCGAGTCCGAGAGGCAGCGTCTAGTTTGCAGCCTCTGGGCCCGAGAGTCTCGGACAACGACATTGTCATCGCGCTGTTCACCCTGGCGTTTGCCCACAGCACGCAGCAGGTCGCGCTTGAGGATGCGTCTGCCACCACAAACCCTTCGCTGTTCCGCCGCCTGCGCCCGCGGCGACAGTCGCCAGTGAGCGCCATTGTCCCATGCGACTTCCGGCACCGCATTGGCGTCCCTCAGAACTACACCGGCAGCTGCGCCATCGGCCTGTACGTCACCACGCCGCCCGACTTGCTACAGGCCGGCACTATCTCGACAGAAGCGATTGCGCGCGTTGCCCTCATCTCCCGGGACGTCGTCGACCACGTCAACCGTACCACCATCGAGGGGTTCATCACCCGTGCGCTACGGGTCATCCGCCTCGTCGGCACCCAAGCCAATGTGCTCTACTCGCTCATGGTCTGCCAGGCGTTCTCGAACCAGTCGAGACTCGGGTTCTACGATGTGGACTTTGGCGATGGCCCGCCGGTCTTTGTTGCTCCCATGGCGTATTCCAACACAGTCGCGGTTATTATGGCATCGCCACCCTCCTCCCTGGCGGGTGACGTGCCGGTTTTTCTTACCCTGCGGCCTCGGCTGATGCAAGCGCTGCTGAAGAAAGAGATTTTGGGCAACCTTGCGACTCTGGTCTACTAGGTGGTGGCGGTAGCCGAGAAGATTGATTTTCGCTATATGTCTCTGTAGATATGCCGTCAGCTCCATACCCCGGCGTTACAGATTATTATTATTATTATTATTATTATTTTACCTTTGCTTCTCTAGTTCGAGAGGAATTGATCGTTTTAGGGATTACATAACCGTCACGGCTAGGTTCGCGAACTAACTGGTAGTTCACTTAACACCATTTGCGATTCCACAACTTTCACAGACAATTTCCCCCACTTCCATCCCTGATATCCAGCTTTGATAATCTGTCACCATAACGATGCCAGCCAACTCCGCAGACTTGCCTCTACCGGTCGCATTATTAAAAGTGGCCGAGATCGGCTTCGAGTTGAGGTGGGATGACGAGACCGACTCAGCCTCTGGCTGCGACTTCGAGGTCTACGAAGAATTCGAGGCCCCAGATGAGACGGCGGAGTGGTTTCGCGGATGGACCGGCAACAGCAACGTTGACGGCAGCCAGTTTCGTTTCTTCGGCTCGACTGGCGGAGGTGACTATGCGGGCTTCTGGCTGGTTCGACCCGATGCGGGAATCGTCAAGCAGCCTGTCGTCTATATCGGCTCCGAAGGCGACGTGGGCGTGATAGCTCGGGACCTCGGCGACCTGCTCTGGTTGTTCGCGAATGGATCGGCCCCGGCAGAGGCATTTGACGACCCAGGGCGTCGGACGCAGCCCAGCGAGGCGTTGCGCGCAATCGCGGAGCAGTATGCGCCAGGGAAGAGCCGCCCCACGATGGAGATTGTTGCTGCCGCGCGAGAAGAGTTTCCAAACTTCTCGGAAGTTGTCGACGCAATGTGTCAGTGACGGTTCAGGTCTCATAGAGAAAGATGGTCTTCTTCGGTGTCTGCCTGATTCAAGAGGTGATCCAAGAGGTGAACATATCGACTGGCAGAAGAATTACTTGAACTATTTATCCACACGTGTATATACTCTGTCATACAACCCATCTATGTACCATTGCTCCAAAGAGACCTCGAGCTAGAACAGCCACGACAGAAACCTCTTGTAGAACTTCTTCCACCCGCGAGCATGCATGTCCTCGATTTCTTTGCGAGCGACAAACTCAGCCTCCTCGCGGTCAATCGCTGCCTTTCCGCTCCAAAGGTCGGCATTGTGAGGCTTCACGAGCTCCGTTTTCTTGACAAATTTCCAGGTGAAAAACGCAGCGACGTACACCGGGATTCCCAGGTATGCCGTGATGAAGGTCTTGTAATCGAAATTGCCATACTCGGGGTCGTGTATAAAGACGTTGAAGCTCCGCGTAAAGGCGATGAGGACGCAGAAGAACAGCGCAACATACGATCCCATAATACCCAATGGCGCCTTATATGGGACGGAGGCTTCGGGCACGGCTTGCGCTTTGCGGGCGCGAATGAAGCAAATATGGGCGACGAGGAGCGAGATCCAGGTCAGCACTGTAGGGCAAGTTAGCTGGGGCTTTCATATCAGGGTAGGTAACGCCTCATACGTCCAACAATGGAGACAACATCGGTGAAGTAGCCAAAGACGTCCTTTGAGCCTTCCGACACGCTCGTAAAGGCGAGACAGCAGAACAGGGACGAGAACCCCAGGGAATAGACGGGAATACCGCTGGCGTTGGTTTTTGCGAAGATCCGGGGCGCCTTGTGCTCCCGAGCGAGACCATACAGCGTCCTGGTCGCGATGTAAAGATCCGAGTTGGCTGCGGAGAAGACAAAGACCAGGATGCAGGCGTTGAGGATGTGAGGCAACGCTGGGACCTGCTTCATGGCCGCAACGAACGGTGAGGCAGCAGCAGAGTTGGAGGACTGGGTCGCGAAAGCCAGCTCCTTTGAGTCGTACGGGACTAACATGCCTACGAGGAGCACGCTGAGCACATAGAAGATGATGATCCGCCAAAAGGTCAACTTGATGGCCTTGGGGATTGTCTTTCGAGGGTTCTGCGCCTCTCCAACAGTCACACCGATGAGTTCCGTACCTGGCTCAGTCAGCCGCCGCCGATACCGTCGATTGAATAGCCTGTTCTTACCAAGATACGCAAATGTTGCAGAGACCATGGTCGACCAGAATGCCAGGAACTGGCCGAGCGAGCCCTCGGCATACTTGGGAGCAAAGGCACCAGGCTCGTTCCAGTAGCGGAAGCCCTTGCGGTCATGATCAGGGCCACCTCCCAGAGCGAGGACCAACGAGCACAGGATGATTCCGATCATGACAAGAACCTTGAAGCTAGAGAGCCAGAACTCCATTTCCCCGAAGATCCTGACACCAAAGTAGTTGATGACGATAATCGTGACCATGAAGATTGCGATCCACACACCCGGGTTGACATTGTCGGCCGATGTGCGCGGCCAGTAGGTGATGACCAGGGCAGCGGCAGTTAGCTGTGTTGGGGGGAGGATGATGTACTTGATGTAGTAGCTGGAGAGTCAGGTTCCCAAGTTATTGCTGGAAGTAAGACATTACTCACCACCACCCAAGAGTGAAGCCCAGCGCAGGGTCGCAGAATCGGGACGCATAGCCAGTGAACCCACTGGGAAGGGGCAGCCACGCAGCCATCTCACCCAGAGCACACATCACGGTCCAGACAATAAGGCCCATAAAAGTATACGCAATGAATAGAGATCCAGGCTGAGGATGTAGTTGTTAGCTGTGCCTACTGTTGCTGGTGCTTGAAGCTTACTCCTGCGCTGGATCAGTTAGCTATCTTGTCCCTGATAGGATTATGAGCAGCGTACGTTAACGCCTTGCCTGTGCCAATAATCAAGCCAGTTCCGATGGCACCTCCGATGGCAATCATACTGATATGGCGAGCCTTCAGGTCGCGGTGCAGTTCAACGTGTTCGTCTCTGGGCTCCTCTTTCGAGTCCTCGTAGACCTCGCCCGGGGCAGATTGCGCCTCAATGGCGTCGACTTCGTCGCGTGCAGCCATGATGGAACGGCAGCTCTCCCTATACAGGAAGACGACAGCTGTAAACGGTTAAGAAGCAAAGAAGGTCAGGAAAAAGTGCGACTCAGAGGGCCAAAATGGCATTCTAGTGAGCCCTCGCCGAACCAAAAACCCCCACACTCCACAGCGGATTTTTTTTTGTCATTGCCAAGGGGCAAACCACGAGTCAGACGCTTACGCTGGCTAAGAGTGGGCGGAAAAGTCTTGGTTTCTCCAGTGCTGCATTTCCCTGGCTCTGGAAAGCCTGCGGCGTGGGTCCACACGGTTACTCGGCCTTCCAAATCGCCACAGAAAGCAGCTGGTGCGACATTTTGATCTGCAGATAGTCACCGACAGCGCACTCAGCTTGTTGACTGACGCTGGCTGAAATATCCCGGCGTGGGGATACCCCGGCACACGTCATACTTCAATCATGACTACACAAGACAAGGCGGATTAGGCCGCATGAAGCCAGAATCACAACGGAAACATCATCCAGGCCAGCATCAAGTCAACACAAGTTGACAAGATCATAGATTCCATAGCTATCTAAGAGCTTATACCAATGGCCTCTTGCATTCTCTGCCACTCAGGCAATCCCCACTGTTGCATCCATTCACATTCAACAACCTCATCGATCGTCGCACGTTTGCTCGGTTCAAGAACCAGCATCATCTTCATCATGCTACGAAAAGCCATCTCCTCCTCTTCCGTGAATAAATCAAGTCCATGTCTTTCCCGTGGTTGTCGTATGTATTGGGCGAACCGCGCATCCCAGTCTCGGTGGGTATTCCCATACCACTGACGGAGGCTGTTCTTCACATTCTTACGGCCATCCTCGTCAAACCAATTGCTCCTTTCCTCCCACTTATTCCACCACCGATCGGGAAGTTTCCCAAGCATCTCAACATGTTCCATTGTAACCTCGTCTTGTGAGACTGGAAAGGACTCAAATGGAGGTCTACATCCAAAAATATCCCAGATCGTACATGCTAGTGTCCAGACATCAGCCGGAAAAGACAGAGGCTCATCTAAATTTCCTGCATCGGTAAAGCGGGATTCCGGTGCCGCAAGCAAGAGAGGCGTATGGCAAGTGTACTGTTTTGTTTCTCGAGGGTCGAAGGCTTCGCCAAAATCTGCAATCTTGATCAGGGAATCCTCTAGGGCCACCTTATCACTGCCTATCCCTAACCATATCGGGATAACAAGCTCAGGAGGAACCCCCGGGTCAAGAGGAGCGCCATCCTCTCGGACAACGAGCTCTTTCGCTGGTTCGCCAGTTCTCGCACGTAGCTGGTCACGAGTCATGTTTCTCATGTCTGGTGGCAATTGAAGGAGGATGTTTCCGAGGTGAAGGTCTGCGGGTCTCTTAGTTAAAGCAATTCGTGCCGGATATTCAACGTACCCCCATGGACAATCCCTTGAGAATGTGTGAATTGCACCCCAAGAACAAGCTGTGTAGCAATAGCACGCGCTGGTGAAAGATGAAGAAGTCGATGATACGGGTACTCCTTCACCTCGTTTATATTGAGTCTTGCAGCATCAGTAACTAAACACTGATGGGTGCCATTTGGTCCTGAAATTGTGAAGGAATCAAGGAGGTTCTGGACGACAGCTTTTCCGGGGAGATTAGATTCGGCCTTCGCTAATCGCAAAAGTATCTCCATTTCGTGAGTTCGGTCGGCTGACTCGGCTGTGGAGATTTTGAGGGCAACGAGGCGGCCTTTGTCTGTATCCTCTGCTAACCAAGTTGTGGCAGAACGACCGAAGCCGAGTTTGTGGGCAATTTTGTATCTACCAGCGCACAATTCATCACCAAGAATGACGGGGTGATAGCCACCAGGGACATAATATTCCAGGCGCTCGACCTCCTCCACGAATTTATACTTCACTCTGCTGGGCTCAATGCGAGTCGCCATACTTCTCTTGTAGATCAGTGAGAAAAGCAGCTGTCTCCGTTTTGGTCGATAGGACAGCACGGGCATGCATAGCCTGGTCTTCATTAATTGGAAAAAAGCGTAGCTGTCATGATGGGACATGACTTGAAAGAAAGTTAGAAGGGGTAAGTGCGGCCTTGTCGGAAAGAAAGGGAATGAAGTGGACTCCAGGAAATTTCTTTGCAAGTACCTCCTGCCCCTGATATCACAACCTTTCTGGCTTCCCGATCGCCAGGATGGACAATTCTGTTCGAGTAGTGGTGGATGCTTGTCAAATGGATGGGCTTGGTCGGCTCCCTTGAGTTACCTGGCGAGGGAGCTTAGCCACAAAGGGGCGTGGTCACCTTCACGGATTTATAGCCAATCAGGTGCCCTTAATTGAAAGTGATCAGAATCGGCCTATTTGCCATGAACGAAGACAATGGTGTGGGAAATTGCCAGTCAACTCTTCCAAGCGAAGGGCTATTCTGGTTGACAAATGGAGTGACAGCGTCGTGTATTTTCTCTCTCAACACCAGACTCAAGCAAGAGAATCATTCTGAATTCTGTTATCAATATAAGCGCCATGCCAAAAATACTTAATGATAGACAGAGCAAGCGCGTGAACAATTGGTTAGGAGGCATGCGTGATCATATGCAAGGTTTTCCAGGCCATAGCAGATTCTTTGGTTTTGGAGATTCTGAACCACCCATTCTCTGGACATCAGCTCTTGTTGGGAGCATGGGCACCGATTTTCGCAAATCAGGCTCAGGGAATGCGGGCGATACGCCTGTTAGTCCTACCTGGAACATGGACACAGCCCGAGAGGGAATTTGCTTAACTTAGCAATAAAAGAGGGCTAAGTCTGGCTATATATGAGGATATGTCTCCTCTGGCTCATGGAGAGAGCGCGAAAACTAAACTTCTCCTGCTATTGCTGTCTTGGAATCTTTAACCATCCACGCTTACGATCTTATCATCACACCATGTCAACCCTGAATGCAGTCAAATTCTGTTTCATGATTCGTGCCAATTCACAAACAATCCGACAATACATAGCCATTGCATACCAGACCGCGTCTGACCAAAATATATATCCAAAAGTTGTCCTCGTTCGCTAAAATTACCTGGCAGTATGACTCTCGTGGCCAACTCCGCTAATTCTCGATAAACTCTAGATCAGGTATACACGCAACAACTACAATAGAAGGGAAACACCAGAAGGATCCAAGGGGTGAGCATTTGACACTGTGCTTTAAGGACGAGGAAATGGTTGCCAAAGGAACCCATGTTGCCAGTCATGGATATGTGACCAACAAGACCGACTCGAATATTCGCGAAGCCACCCATACCCAAGAAAAGGCAGACTCAACTGTGATGAAACGAACCGGACGTCCCGTATGGCCAGGCGATCGTTCTTTTGAATATGAGATCGAGGTGGCTTTTGGCCACCTACCTGATGAATCTGAACTTAGTTAGGCCAAATGATTCGAGTATACATTAGCATCGTGATTCCCGAGAACAGTCTGCACCCTTTATTTTGTTAAGCATGCGCTAGTTGAGATAATGTACATCAAGCACCTACAAAGGCCTTGTTAATGAAGACTTATTGTCAAGGGCTCTAAAAATCATGAATTTCTTCTTAACTACTCTCTTTGGATCAGCTTGACCAATCTGGATCCTGTTGAACCCCAACTCCACACTCATGGTTGCCTGTTTAACAGATGTCACTACTGCGAGGCTCCAGTACATACTTCATTAATAGACAGGCCCTAGTTGGTATACAGAGGTTAAGAGTGCCGCATGGAGCTAAGACACATAATTCAATATCAGTATTATTACGCTACATGGTCTCTACATATTAAATTTCATATTCTGATCACCCGATTTCGGTATGCTGCCTTTTTCCCCGGCCGAATTGACACGGCTCTGACTGCTATAATATCCGCTGGACAACCAAGTCCGCTGCCCGCAAATCCAGGATCCTCAGCCATGGCCGGGAAACCATTGATTTCCGGCCCAAAAAGAGAGCAAACTAAGGCAGGCCAAGAGGTTTACCCCACGGGGAATCAAGCCCTTCTGCGGCGGACATGCAAGTCCGGCACCACACCCGATCCTACAAAAGCAACGGCCACATCCCAGCAAAACCCGGGAATCGATAAGTGACCGGCAACAAGAGGCTGAGGCAAAATGGCGAGCAACAACAAGGAATCATCTTTTCCAACCTCGGACCAGAAAGAAGGCCATTCTATGCACTTCGAGATGTCGGAAAAGCGCGCCCGGGACGATGCCGACCTCGGCCTTTCGCAAGAGGAGCACGTCAAGACATTCCGAAAGGTGGACTTCAGACTTATGCCGATGTTAATGGCGCTTTATTTGATCGCCAACCTGGACAGGTAGAAACCATGTGATGTTATCGAACATGGATGAAGTTGACACTCTTCAGGGCAAATCTCGGCAACGCGAAGATCGAAGGCCTTGAAGCTGACCTCAAAATGACCGGAAACGACTACAACATCGCGAATATGATGTTCTTTATTCCGTATATCCTGTGCGAGGTGCCGGCCAACTCCCTCCTCATCAAGTTCCACAGGCCTTCTACCTGGATTGGGATTATCGTCACAGCGTGGGGGATTGTCATGACATGCAGCGGTTTCAGCCAGAACTTCGGCGGCCTGGTGGGCTGCCGCGTGCTCCTTGGTGTTTTTGAGTAAGAGAGGTCACATACTTTGAAAAGAAATATACTGACAGCGGTCGTCCAGGGCCGGATTCTTCCCTGGCGCCGTGTACCTCCTGAGCCAGTGGTACCCTCCACAGATGACGCAGTTTCGGATGTCCCTTTTGTACTGCGCCGCAGCAATGTCGGGCGCGTTTTCGGGGCTGTTGGCCGCTGGAATTGCCAAAATGTCAGGCCTCGGCGGCTATAATGGTTGGCGATGGATCTTCCTCCTGGAAGGCGCCCTCACTGTCGTACTAGGCCTGGGGTCGTTTTTTATTCTTCCCGATTCTCCGTCGCAGTCGTCACGCTGGCTATCCGAGCGAGAGATCAGCTACCTTGATGCACTTTATCGGAAATACCGAGCGGCTCACAGACAGCAAGATGACCCCCTCAACGAGGCTCAAACACGGCGTCAAAAGTGGAAGGTGGTCTACTCTGTGCTCACCGACTGGCAGATATACCTGCAGGGCCTCATCTTCATGTCCAGTTCGGTGCCCACGTACGCCCTCAAGTTCACGCTGCCCCAGATCATGGTCAACATGGGATTCAGCAGTACCGATGCACAGCTTCTGTCTGCTCCCCCTTATGTTGCTGGTGCGATTTCGGCGATTGTGGTCGCTACGTTCGCAGACAGGGTTTTCTGGCGGTTACCCTTCATCGTTGGCCCACAACTCTGTCTTATGGTGGCCTACGCCGTTCTGTTCTCGTACAGCGCAGAGATATCGTCTCATGTGGCGCTCTGTTATACCTTTGTGCATGTCGCCACGATCTCAGTCTATCCAATCGTTCCTGGAGCCAACACGTGGACACTCAACAACCTCGCAGGCCAGACCAAGCGGGCCATGGGGATCGCGCTTATGATCGCTGTCGGCAACTGCGGAGGCATCATCGGCAGTCTCATCTTCGTCTCTGATGAGAAACCTCGGTACCAGACCGGCTGGGGAACAAGCTTGGGGTTTATATGCGCAGGGGCTGCATCAGCGACGACACTTGAGGTTGTCTATAAGCTCATCAACAAGAGACGAGACCGGAAGACACGGGAGGAAATTGAGGCAACGTATACGGCGGAACAGTTGGAGGCGATGGGGGATCGCAGTCCGCTGTTCCGGTACTCGCTTTAGGTGCTTGGTGTAATGCAGGTATTATCAAGGCATACTCAACTACATATAGTGCGGGCAAGTATTGAAATTTAAAACTTTGTAAAACGCTGCAGGGTCCCAATTTATTGCACTGGGCTTTCATCTTATACCTTGATGCGTATGATCTAGGAACATATATGCGTACAAAAGCAAAGAAGCCATTACACTCTGAAAGCGATGACCATGGTAGGGCACCACCAATCTTCTTGTTTAGCTTAGGTATGAGCCTAATAAGATTCAGACAGCCCATGAGTCCTGGAACGCATATCAACCCTACTCACTAGGAGAAGTCGGGATTGGCGCAGGGCCATGTCTAAACGACACACCTAGAGTCCTTGCCAAACCCAAGCACAGATCCTGCAACCGCTTAAGGTCCTCCCTCGACGCCCCATTGACCAGCATCCCCTTCATATGATGCGCCAGCTGATTTGGACAGTCCATGCCATACAGCGCCGAAACAATCACATACCCGGTTGTCAGATCGTCAATTACACCGTTGAACGAGAAAACTCGTCCGTATAGTATTTCTACATCAGATGAGCCGCAAAGCACAGGGATAAAGGACGAGGAGAGAGAGGGGGCGCGTACCTCGCACAACAAACGCATAATCCGGACTCGCCCGCACCGTCGCCTGCGGATCAAACGCCTTGTTTCGCTCGTAGATCCGGGTCCAGAATGCCTTGCCGCGCGCCCGGGCGGCTTCATCAGACTCCTGTGAGCGGGGAGACTCGGTTTCGCGTAAATTATCCGGGATAAATCGTGACAGAGCGCGCATGGCGTTCCCTGTGCGGGCGGCGCCAACAATACCCGTGGACTTGATCAGACCCTCGCGGAGCTGGCGGGCATACGTGAACCGATCATCGTGGGAGAGGGTGGAGAAGAGGTGTGTGTCCAGGTGTTCGTAGACTTGCGGGATCACGTCCGGGTAGTTGAGAGAGGAGAGCGAGACGACAACGCACATGTACCAGCGAAGGCGCTGCTGCGGTGGCAGGGAGAGAACGGGGTCGAAGAAGGAAGTGGGGAGAGCTGGAGTGCTGGACATTGTTGTGGCGGGATGACTTGTATTCTCCAATATCGTCGCTGGACAGTGAAGTCGTCGGAATTATGCAGTCTCTAATGGAATTGGAGGTCCGCGTGTTGGAGTAGGCGACGCCATGCCTTGGTATAGCTTCACCAGGCGGACATCATTGTCCGGGCCCACTCCACACAGAAGCCGGAAGTTCGAACCCCCTCAGGAGACTCAGAACTCCTCAATCTCCTTTCCAAGGAGAGCAACCACGATGTACGTGATCGCGCCTCTATCCAACTGCGCTTCTCCCGAGAAGCGGGATCGAGTGAGTGTTCAAGACCCCACGCCGACTCGAGCACAAGCTGACTAGAATGCCAGTTCCTCGAATACATCTCTAAAATCGCGCCCGTTACGTCAAAAATAGAAGCCAAATGTCATGGCTATGCCTGGTTCCGCAACGCCGAAGACAACGCCGCGGTCCCTCACCACTGGCTCCGAGGATTTGAGATGTAAGTATCCCATCCGCAGAAGAAAGGAGGAGCTCCATGCTTACGACGGGCGCAGATACGAAGATATAGCGGCGAACGTTGAGACGCACCGCGCCAGTCCCGAGTACAAAGCATTTCGTCGTGCTGTGGGCGCCGAGGGCCTCCTTGAACGGCCCAGCGATCTCCGCTTCTGGCGTCCTTTGCTAGGTTATCTCGTTTATCAGGGGAAGCCAGTGGATTTCTCTGCGTCAACGACTCGGAAATACATCGTGACGGATGAGCTTACGCCATTGCCGGGACAGAAAGTGCAGGTAATCGGGCAACTGCGGCTACTAGCTCATGAGGCGGAACAGAGACAGGTTCCCAGCTTTTGGGTCCTGCATCGCGGAGATGAGGAGCAAGATGAAAGTATTCTAGTTTTTGCAATGTATAAGGATTGGGATGAATTCACTGATATTGAGCATTCAAGGGAGATAGAGGGGTGTTGGAGTAAACTGCATGGGCTATGTGCAGAGAAACGGAGGACGACATGGGTCGAGTGTGGGCTCGGGTTTCTAGGGAGGTAGAATTATACGCAAATAAAATTTCTGGATGAATCCTGACCTGTCTACAAGATGGCTATTGCATTTGGAGGCGAAGCCACAGCGCCCATATAATGGAGCGGCGAGGAAGTAAAGAAAAACGACCAGCGTTGCGTTCTCGCGCAAACGGCAGCCAATGCCTCCAAATCAAATAACTCTCCCAGCGGTGTCCCCCATCCAGCGAGGAGGATAGGGTGCAGATGCCAATGTTTCTCGACAGGCGCTATGCAGGTGTCAGTCTGAAGCCACACACCAGCACGTTGACCGAGAAATACATACGTCGAACTTCAAAGCCCGGAGAATCGCTCGCGACAGCTGCAAATTGTCTCTGCCAAAGCCATTCGGTGGTTTCGCACGACTGGCCCAGGCCGCACCACTCACGGACTTGCGCTACTCGTTCACGCCCAGCAGCATCGAGCTTCTGGTAGGCAGCAACGTACCCAGTGCGGAGGAAAAGCACGTCACCGGTGCGGAACTCAACACCCTGCTCTGTCGCTGCTGCCAGTAGGTCTGGTAACGTAATTGCGTGCCCAGAGAAGTGGTCAATCTCGATGGCGTGCCGATGTGCGTAGGAGGCGTAGTCAATCAGCACTCCTCGACCGGCAAGGCCACGCGAGCACCAAGACTGCATCCCATTGATGGGAGTCCGAGCCGAGGCGTGGATGTCGTCTTGCGTCGCTCTGGAAAGTGCTTGCTTAGCGATACTCAGGCGAGGACTTTCCCATCATACCCGTTATAGAATTTCTTGTCCGCTTGGTACGCAAAATGCCGGAAGCTATCCCACTGCGAGCTTCCTTGCGTATTGAAAGTGATCTATGAACTCGTAAGCGAAGCCAAGAAGAGCGGTAGATGATACTCACTACATCATCATTGACTACCAGCGGATCCTTGTTGATGACCTTTTGCTCAAACCCAGCACGGCCGAGTAGAGGGGGTGTGAAGAAGTCAAGCGGGAGACTATCAACACGTTTAGTCCTAAGTCGGTGCACGATTCTAACAGACCATACTTGAGTGCAACACGCTCGCCTGTCTTTACTTCTTCCTTGATTGCTCTGAGAGTCACCTCTTCTGTGAGGTAGTTGAGCGAGCCCAGACCACTCTCCGGACCATTTCCCCAGAGCCCCCATGCGGAATACGGGGGATCGCCCTCGTGGAGGGGCAGTTGATCGAACGCAGGTAATTTGGACGGAGGGGCCATACTTCTGTCGTGCGAAATTGCAGTTCGAGCTCACAAGCAACAAATGTAGGGCTCTCAGAGACTGATATTCAGCGGGGCGGACATTGATGTCCGCGATCTACAATTAGAGTCGTTTCAAGGAACATTGAATCCCATGCAACAAAATATGGTTGGGCGGCTCAAGATCATAAATCAGGTCCAGTAACCAGCTCTCACCCGCAATTACATGACCTGTATCGCGCTCTTTCTCGTTGCACAAATGGCCACACCAGGAATTGTTATCCGCCTCAGCGGCGCTTCGTCAACCAGCGCACCCTCAATTCCCAACACGGAGGTAGCCTATACCCTCACTGCAGCGGACAATGAGACACCCGAACACGCGAAGATCTATTTTGTCAGCGACGTAACCTCTATCATTGCCTCCGCAAGTCTCTACGAGTCCGATAAAGCTTCGTCCGGTACCACCACTCCTCCCGCCTGGATCGTGTGCAAATTCATCAATGGCCGCGATACCGACAACTCCAGCGGCGCACCTAAAACAAGCCCACACACCCTCCAAACACCCCCTGTACATGACTCAAGGATTGTGATCAACGGATCTACACCGCGTCCGGACAAGGAAGCCGACTACCATGCATGGTACGATCAAGAACATGGCGGCAAGTTGGCTCTCGTGCCTGGATGGCGCGGAATGAGGCGGTATGCGCTGGCTAAGACCTTTGGAGAGGTTGAGACGGCCGACTTCTACGGAGTGAATTTTTATGATGAGGTCAATGGGCTCGGTGGGCCGGAGTGGAAAGCTGGTGTTACAGAGTGGACATTGAGGATTAGGGAGAACGCAGCAAAGGGAAATATAAGGAGGGTTTGGAGAGTTGAGGGGGTGACTGAGGGCTAAACGTAGCTGATATGTATTCAGAATGTATTCAGAATGCCGATATAAGAATTAGGTGTTGCAGAGATGAGTTCAATAGAATCGCCTGTTCGCTTAGCCTTGTTTATTCTTCTTGCTTCTAAGCGGGTCTGTCCTAGCTTGAGGGATACCAGTATTGCCGCTCTTATATCACCCTGTATCGATTTCCTCTAACTCCACCTTTGACATGGGGAGGAGGAAAGTTGTAAGTGCCGGAGAGTAGGCCACACGGCAGAACATGACTCTGATGAAATCTCCCACAGGAACCGTGGAGAGACTTGAGGTTGCCCAATGACCAAAACCTTGGTACCTTACCTGATATCAGCATAGGAGGCTCACGGGGATAATTGCGGCGTAAAAAGCCCATACGGTGCATCATTCGAGATGTCACTTTCCAACTGACTCAGAGATTGGAGCAACCCTCCAGTAATAAGCACCCTGCATCTCGACATTTAGTAATTTCAGTTTTGACCGTCACTGTGGTTCCCATTGCCTCGGAATCAACGTCATTGGCCATGCCTTCTAAGATTTCCGTGTCGTTAGAATCGCTTAGCCACCTCCTCGAGAGGCAATCGCTCCGTCTCCACCCAGAAAAGGTACATGGTAACAGGGAAAAGAGTGTTATACGAGGCATTGACGATATAAAACTTCAAGCCGAGATTCGTCATTCCGTAGCTCATTGTGGGCGATGCTATCACGCTCATGGTGACAGCGACGCCAGCTGACCTGCAACCACTCCAGTCTCCCTCCATCGCTCAACATAGCAGAAGTCACTTATCCTGTTCGTCCTTTAGAGATTAACACCCTCTGAGGATTATTTACCTTCTTATTGAAAATCCGTGTACCTTTACCCTTCTTTCCAGGAGACTGATTGGTCTGTGGTGGTGCCCACGGAACTCCCCAGGTACGGGGACGGGGCAATGACTGGAGAGTGACCAATAATAAGAGTTCGGATCGCCAATTCGACCGTCCCCTCATCTGAACTTGGAGAATACCTCCAATCACCATTGCTTTAGAAAAGGACCCTGTAAATGCCAAGCGTATTTAACACCACGCTCGCATGAGGCTGCAGGTCAGCCAGTGTCGTTTTTTGATGGAGAAGAGAAACAAACAACCCTCCATTTGAAAGTTTTGAAGAGCTGGAGAAAATTTTCTCTTGCTTTGGACACAGCCACAGATCAAGCTTGAGAAAAGAGTAATGCTCCGGATGGGGTAGTTGTCCAGGTAGGAGCAGATCCGCTTTGAGTAGAATCCCGGTGGACTGCGTTCCCCCACATTCCCTGGCGCTCTTCCTGGGGAAGCCCATGATGCATTTCCCATGCCCCAGCTTTGCTATATAAAGAGCTTAGGAGTGGTGCCATATGTTGGTAGTTTTGGTCAAGTCACACTGTCTTCCTGTCCGAGCAATGCGTTTCTTGAGTCTCCTTTCAGTATTGCCGCTTGCTCTTGCAGCGGGCGTGCCTCGTGCAACTGCCCCGACAACCTTCTCGGATGTCACCATTTTCAGCCCACCGTCTGACTATGTAATTCCGCGGACGCTGTACGCTCGCACTGTGCAATTACCAAACGGTGACTTGCTAGCCACTTGGGAAAACTACTCGCCCGAACCACCAATGGTGTATTTCCCGATATATCGCTCTATCGATAATGGGAAGACCTGGGAAAGCTTTTCCCGCGTGGAAGACACTGTCAATGAAGTTGGTCTGCGCTATCAGCCGTTTCTTTATTACTTGGATGAGGCAATTGGGTCGTTTGAAGCTGGAACACTGCTGTTGGCTGGGAACAGTATTCCTAAAGACCTTTCCACCACGCAGCTTGATCTCTATGCATCTACGGACTCTGGAGCGACATGGGAATTCGTGAGCCACATTGCATCGGGTGGTGAAGCCCTTCCTAACAATGGACTGACACCGGTCTGGGAGCCATTCCTCCTTGCTCAGTAAGTGGAGATGTTAACCAAGAATTAGCCCGTGAAAAAAACATATAATCAGATCTAACCTTTTCTTTTTAAAGCAACGGAAAATTGATCTGCTACTATTCCGACCAGAGAGATAATGCAACATATGGGCAAAAGCTCGTGCATCAGACTTCGAGTGACCTAAAGACCTGGGGTGGTGTGGTCGATGATGTGTATGTTGGGATTTTCAGGATGAATCTGACTGAGGAAATTACTGACAGAGATTAATTTCCAGGACGTATCCCACCTACACAGATCGCCCAGGCATGCCTGTAATTACTAAGGTACTTTACATCCTGGCTTGCTTTTCTCCACGTGTCTAAGCGGCTCTGACTGACTCCTGGAAGCTCCCAAGCGGCGATTTCCTTATGACGTACGAACACGGAGGGGACTTTGGTACCTCTAGCTATTCATTCCCCGTTTACTACAAGATCTCATCGGATCCTGAGAACTTCAAGGCAGCTGCTGATCATCAACTTATCGTCTCTAACGGTGCTAAGCCAGATGGTTCTCCTTATGTTGTGTGGTCGTCTTATGGTGGTGCAAACGGTACCATCATTGTTAGCTGCGGTGGGTCAGGCTCTATTTTCATCAACCAGGCCTTGGGGACTGGTGAATGGACTGAGATTACTACACCCGAGCCTACAAGCTACTCGCGTTCGTTGCGCATTTTGCAGCAGGATGCAAAATACCTGTTGTTGAATGGTGGTGGTGTTCTCTCGGGCTCATCGAACGAGGTTACAGTGACTGTATTAAACTTGGAGGATGTGATTGCATAGCTGCACTGAATCTTGTTGTCAGCTATCACTTTTTTGAAGAATATTAGCTCTCTGAAATGAGTTTCTATTGACTTTCCACCACCAGTGAGCCTTTGATAGAACTACATCGCGATTCCATTACCATCGCGAGCCCGTTTGCCCTTCCGTGCGGAGTTCGCGCAGCCGACATAAAATTCCTAGAGTACTCACCAACACCTCAGTGTGATCCCACTGACTCAAGTTCTAGTGTCCATGGTTGCTCACCATTGAAAGGACACTATGTGACGTATACAACGCACTAGGCTGTGTACAGATTTGTATTTACTGATTACAGCCAATGTTGCATGGAAAAGCAAGAAAACCGTCTATTGGGAGATGGTCAAGATGATGATAAATGGAAGAATCCATATTAAGAACCAGGGAGAATACAGCAAAAGGGAAATATAAGGAGGGTTTAGAGAGTTAAGGGGGTGATCAAGGAGTAAACATAGCTAGTGTGTATTTAGACTATATTTAGAATACTAGGGTAAGAATTATATCTTATAGAAATTTAGTGCCATAGAATTACCTGTTCATTTAGCCTGGTTTATTCATCTTTGCCTCTTAGCGGGTCTGTCCTAGCCTGGGGAACACCTGTATCGCTGCTCTTATGTCGCCATGGGTAGACTTGAGATTGCCCAATGACCAAAACCATGGCAACTGAATCCAGTATAGAAAGCTCACGGGAACAGCTGCGGCGGCGCAAAAAGCCCATACAATGCGTCATGCGAGATGTCGCTTTCTAACTGGCTCAAGGAAATGCAAAACCCAGGGGATCCCGTTCCCAGCACCGTGCTTGTATCCAAACCCAACATGTAATCCGGAGACTCAGGCTGCGGCTTGTGAAGTTGTATTGAGGGCAAAGACCCTGAATCAAACGTTGGCTCAACGGGAAGAGCAAACACACTCTCAAGGTCAAGATCGAGAGCCGCACCATCGCAGCTCGCACCAGCACCAGCTCGAAACTCCCTAACCACCTCCCTGAGCACGGTCAACGGCTTCTCAAGGCCAAAGTTGCACCCGCGCTGCAACTCGCTCAGACAGGTCCAGAAGAATTCAATCGTTGCCTTGAACTGCCCGCGGTCGTGGCGCTCTGCGCGGAGGATGACGATGACGGCGGAGTAGACGGCATATGAGAGGAGAAACGGCGCGCGGCGAAGAGTGAATGAATCCCTGTATGCACGGACCAGCTTCTGGATGCAGATTGCGCTGTGAATACAGAGCTGCTCGGATTCTTTGCGGCTTTCTTCCGTTGAATGGCGCCGGAGGTGGCCTTCGGAGAGAAAAGCGCGTTGTAGGAGAATTGTCAGGGCGTGGTAAGTGGTGCTACCAACTAGTTAGGTCAAGCTCAAAAGGGAGGGAGATAAGACGGCCTACTGAGGCGTGATCTGGTGAGGAGGGGGCGTTGGCGATGTGTCGGGGTCGAAGCGTAGATGGGCAGGCAGTGAGCCCTTCCAGTCACGGAGTTCACATTCAATGGAGTGCTTTTGCTCGCGGAGATATTCGGACGTGCACTTGATGGTTTGGATACCGTATAGACTCGTAATCCGCGTAGATATCTGAAACAGACGAGCTAGCCAGCTAAATGTCGACAGAGCGTGGGCAGGCCGTGGCTCATACGGAGGGGGTTGCTGGGCAGCGTGGGGATCAAGATACGGCTCCCACTCCTCCAACTCCTCAAATGTATCCAGAAATCGCAGCGGCACACGAGCCTCGACGGTCGCAAACATGCACGGACGGCCCAGGTACAGGGCCTGTGTGGCGTCGGTGACATAGGCACCCCAGTACAGTCGCTTGCGCATCTCCTGCTCGAGATCCCACCGCAGCAGCTGGCTGTGATTGAGATCTGAGAGGCTTCCATAATCCGGTCCGAGCATCAGATGGCAGCCCATATCAATGATCATTCGATATGCTGTTCCCGAGAGGTTCCATCCGGCACTTGATTTACCTTGCGAGACGAGTGTTGCGCTCGTTAAAAGTAGGGCCACCGCAGTCGGAATGCTGGGCTTGTCGAGCTCATCAACTAGAAGTTGGCGGAAGCGTCGATAAAAGTGCGCACTCATGCTGGTTGGGTCGCTGACATCTGAACGCAGGCACTGCCTGTCGCTGTACAACGTCCCGGAGTAGTATATTGCGTTTAGGAGGAGCTTATTGCAACATGGTCCGCCGCCACTGATAAGACTCTCCATAATAGCCGGACGGTACGAGATCATGTATGCATAATGCTGGCGATTGAAGTGCAGATCGAGCAGATGGCAAGCTAGATCACGGTCACAGCCGTCCAGATCGACTTGATTAGAGGGCTGGCGATGGAGCCGAGCTTCGCGCTGGCGTTGGAGGGCGGCGTTGCTGACGAGCCTTGCTTTGGACGCGGCCACCGCGCTTTCTCCTTTCCAGCCCATTGTGGAGATATTCTTCTTGTGTTGCGCTCGTGAAGTTGGATTGAGAATACTGGCGAGTCCGTGGACTGATGAGACGCAGCCGTCCTCGTGGAATGCCCCGGCCACTCGGGCTTCGCATGGCGACATGCCTGTTGAACTGTCATTGGTATCGTTTCGGGCAGCTGGCAAGATAGCCATCTCGTTTGTCTCAGTAACGTAGGTCGCTCGGGGAGAAGGAACAGGTTGGCACAAAGCGCCCATGTCTTCTCCCGCGTTCGCGGTTGGCGGACCCATCTGGCCATTGTGCAGTTCTTTGCCACGATATGATGATGTCGACGACGGGGTCTGGAGCTGCCTAGCATTCTCTCGAATAGACTGATCGAACTCATATCCCTCACTAACATTCATGATAGAGGTACCTTCGTCTCCACTCGGAGGGGCTGGCATCCAGTTCTTCAAACCAGTATCGACACCACATGCCTTGAGGTGGTCTAACAGGACAGCAATCGTCGCCTCGAGATTTTCAACTCTTGCTCGGGACGGTCGCGGCTCCCTTCGTGCATCTTGAGCATAGACACAGCTGAAACCATTGGTGCTGCACTCCTGACACTGGGGTCGGGCGCCATCGCACTTGATCTTCTTCTGCCGACAGGGAGTGCACGTTTTGCATGGCCCTGCACCTCGGGGGCGGGATATTCGAGGCTGGCGCGACGGGACTCGTTGGGCTGGCGGGCTCATCGTGAGAAACTATCGACGATCGTACGGTGTGAGTTGGATGGGGGGACTGGGGCTCTTCGGGGATAGAAATGCGGAGGTACGAGTCAGGATTACCCCAAATTCCAGGTGGAGCGGAGATCAATGTCCGGACTGCGCACCTGAACATTGGAGACTGGCCGTATATAGCATAGTATTCACTCGTTAACCATGGCTGAGATGCATCGCCAAGCAGAACCCCCAGAATCTTCACAATGTCAATCGTGAATGGAGCCACAAACAGCTGCCAGAACGGCGACGCAAACCGTTATGCAAATGGCCATGAAAATGACCATTACACACATAATTCCTCGACGCTCGATCCATTTTACCAGATTGTCGAGCAGCCCATCGGCACACGGAGGCCAATCCGCGTCGCCTGTATGGGCGCAGGCTACTCTGGGCTCATGATGGCCATCGTCTTCAGTCAACGGATGCAGGACAAGAACGCCGAACTGGTCATATACGAGCGAAACGAGGATCTGGGCGGGACGTGGTTGGAGAATAGGTACATGCGCTGCTACATCTTCTTGCTCCAAGGCCTAACAAGTACAGGTATCCCGGATGCAAATGCGACATCCCGGCCCACAACTACGCGTATAGCTTCGCGCCCAATCCAAACTGGCCGAATTACTATGCCACTTCGCAGCAGATACACGAGTATATGCATGGTGTTGCCGACAGGTTCGACTGCACCCGGTTCATCAAGTATCGACATACCATCAGGGGGGCTGTGTGGGATGAGGAGGATGGCAAGTGGGAGGTTTCAGTCGAGGGTCCCGATGGATCAGTCTTTCAAGATCGCGTCGATGTTTTCATCAATGCCGGCGGAGTACTCAAGTCAGTCATAGTCCTGTCTTTCACAATAGCTCTGCTAACAAGGCAACTAACAGCAACTGGAAGTGGCCTGCCATCGACGGCCTACATACGTTCAAGGGCAAGCTGATTCATTCTGCGCGATGGGACGAAGCGTATGACTTCACGGATAAGAAAGTCGCGACAATCGGCATCGGCTCCTCTGGCATTCAAATCGTCCCACAGCTGGCGAAGACGGTCGCATCAATGGATGTCTACGTTCGCACGCAAACCTGGATCTCGCCCGCCCCAGGGATAAACGAGCCTACCAAGAACGATCTCGAGATGGACGCCGATTATAACTTCAGCTCGACGGCCCTTGAAACACTCAAGGATCCAGAAGTGCTCCGCGCGTACCGAGCGGCGATTATGGACCGACGAATAGATAACTTCAAGCGCGCGATTGCGGACAGCGACATCCAGAAGCGCGCCCAGGAGATGTTCAGAAACAGTATGGTCGAAAGATTAGGGGATACTCCGAAAGGCCGCAAAGCAGCCGAGTATCTCCTACCTAGTTTCCCCGTCGGGTGTCGCAGGCAGACGCCCGGTCCGGGGTTCCTAGAGGCTCTCACTCAGGATAATGTCGAGATGCAATGGGACAATGTCGCGGCCATCACAGAGAAGGGAATTCTCACACGTGCCGGTGAGGAGAAGGAATATGATGTTATTGTCTGCGCGACAGGCTTCGATACCTCGTTCCGACCGGCCTTCCCACTCATTGGAAGGAGAGGCGTGGATCTCGCGAAGAAATGGGCCATTGAGCAGCCCAAGGCATATTTCGGCTTCCTGGTGCCTGGCATGCCGAATTATTTCTGTTTCATCGGGCCGAATAGTCCCATCAGCAACGGGTCGCTTGTGCTTGGTATCCAGGCCACTGCGATCTACGTCTACAAGTGGTTGGAAAAGCTGCAGACAGAGATGATCCGCAGCTTCGAGGTGCGAGATGATGCAAACGAAGAGTATAACCAGCATATCCAAAAATATCTCGAGCGCACGGTATGGACGCGAGGGTGTCGGAGTTGGTATAAGCGAGGGACGGTGGATGGGCCGGTAGTTGCTATCTACGGGGGAACATCCTTCCATTTCATGGAAGCAATCAAGAACCCCCGCTGGGAAGACTTTCACATTGAGAGGGTAAAAGAGGCAAAAGGCAACCGATTTGCGTACCTTGGGAATGGATTTAGCAGCAGGGAAGCAAAGGGAGGGAGTGTTGGCGCCACGCAGACCCTGGACTTTGAGGAGTATTGGAGGTTGTTTGTTTTGCCAGATATTCATGACTAGAAGAGACGCCTGCAGCCGATAAAGATTTTAAAGCGAAACTGTGCTGAGCTTTGTAGGAAGGATCTCTCCTTGTGCATGAATCATCGATCACAACCTACCGCACGTATGTTAACCACAGCACCTGGTATCTCTACATCATATGGCCAGGAGGTAAGACAACATAGTCTATTCTATGTTAGCAAGAGAATCTCGACGGCCCGCATCCCGAGGTCGACTTAACTTCTTTCCCTAGCCCAACTGAACACTTTCATCCCTATAAGTAATGAACAATAGATGTCAATTGTACACTAGAATTATTGAGCAACATAAGCAATACTCAATCCCTCCTAATCTTTTATTCCTTTTCCCCTTTCTCTCGGTAATCGTATCGGAGAAGGGTTTCACTCAGAACGCCGAGGGAACAATTTAAGGGCATTTCCACGGTCGATTTTCTCAGCATCCTGCTTCGACAGCCTCAGGGGCGTAGGGGAAGTCGCTTCCGAAGAGGATATTATGAGGAGCGAACTTCTGCAACAGCCGCAAAGCGAACGTCGAATCTGTCAAGGCTAAGTCAAAATAAAACATGTGTGCATTCTCCATGAAATGCTCGGGCGTCATGTTCGAGAGACCGAGCGAGATAGGGCAGGTTGCCGCCACCATGAGACAATATGATCTTACATTGAGAATACTTGCGGGCGGTATCGGTGGAGATAAGATCCACGGCTGTGCGGGTTATTTCATGCGGATAGTCAATCATGGGCTGGGGGAGCATTTTGTTGACGAGATTGGTGTCCACTGGGTGAGTGGGATGGACAAACACCACCGCGGCGCGTCGATTGAGTTCTTCCCAGATGGGTTGGATGTCGGGGTGTCCTAGATAGTAGTTCCCCTTGCCATATCGGGTGAAGAGAGTGACACCGTCTGCTTGGAGCTCGTCAAAGGCGTAACGAATTTCCTCCAACGCTGCACCCATATCAAGTATGTCGGGCAGCGCAGCAAAGAACCCGTAGTTTTGGGGATATTCGTCTTTCAGAGCCTTGCCGAAGTCATTGCATCATCTTGCCAGACGGGCAGACTCGGCTCCCTTGAGAATTCCCGCACCGGGAGCAGTCACTACGCTACTGGGTTTGACGCCTTGACCGGGTCGTACGAGGAAATCGACTACTACGGCGAGGGGGTTGTTACACTCAATGAGGTCTGGAAAGACGGCCCGCAAACCTATCTGGGCATCATGGTGCCGGGCTTCCCGAATATGTTTAATATTTTAGGACCCCATCAGGGAACAGGCAATATACCGCACGCGATAGAATACGCGGTGGGTTTTGTGACAAGGCTGATGCAACATCTAAAAGTTGCCAACGTCACCTACATCGTTCCCGACCAGGAGGGAGTGAAGAAGTGGACGAAGCATGTTTTTGACTGTACTGAGGGCGTCCTTTCGGCCAATGTCAATTCGTGGATGACCGGGTACAATTCAAACAAGAAGGGCAGGGGACAAAGGGGAGTTGTCCGCTACTTTGGCGGGCTGGTCAAGTTCCGCCAGCAGTGTGAAGATGTTGCTGCCGACAACTATCGTCATTTCGTGGTCAAATAAGGGGTTTATACAAAAGTTGTAGAAAATAGTTGACTTTCTCTCGCCTTGCTTTGCCTTTTTTTTTTTTGACATCTCACCTATGGCAACATATATATATTATAAGAAATCCTTACGCAAGTAGATATAAACAAGTAGTAGAGGGACAAGATGTAAACCGTAGATTCGCAAAGAGCCACGTGCTCGCACTAACTTTGGCAATATTTCGGATAAGCAGCAGGTCCTCGTGTTATAACTTCATACCTTGGTTGGTCCATAACCCCACCCTCCAAGGCTCCCTGCATGCATCCTTACTTATTCACTGAGCGTTGTGCCTTTTGTCTTCTATCAATCTAGCAATGGCCCATCTTTTCGACCTCCCTGCTGAGATTATTTTACTCTTCACTTCATCACTAGACCACTCTGATATCTCGCGGCTCGTCCAGACCTGCCGCTTAGCGCAAAGACTCTTAACGCCTACTCTGTACACGATTGGGTACGGGACAGCTCTCCCCTGGGCCGCGAAGGATAATCACAAGCGGACAGTCGAAAATTCCCTCAAGTATGGCCGGCCTAACAGGCACATGCTATTCTGTGCCCTCGTTGCAGCCGCGCAGCACGGCCACACCAAAATCGTGGAGCTACTTCTTGACCAAGACGCGCCAACGGAGCTTGAGCTTGAACTTGAGGGGGGTCAACCGCCCACAGGTCTCTTGATTTTTGAAGCAAGACCTTCAAAGGACTCGCCCCTGGTTGCAGCCATTGTGGCGGGTCACCTGGAGACCGTCTCGCTTCTTCTCGCCCGAGGCGCGAGAACCGACGTCGCAGACCGACACGATTGGTTTCCCTTGCACCACGCGTGTGACCAGCGCAAGGTGTCGTCCTGCGTACCGTTACTGCTCGCCGCCGGAGCAGATCTCCACGCGCGCAGCTGGGACGGAAAAACAGCGGCCGAGGTGGCGGCGGGGAAGGGGAGAGACGGGTCCGCGCCGAGCAGTGCAATTCTCCGTGACTTGCTGACAGGGACCAACGGGCAAATCCTGGCCGATCGGACGGCAAGTGGGGAGTCGATCGCACGACTCGTGATATCTAATGGGGATGGAGAGTGCTGCCGTCTCGTGCTGGAATTTGGAATGCCGCTTATCCCGGCTGTCTCGCCTTCTGAACTCTTGATGGCAGCTGCTGTTGTGGGTGATCAGGTCATCGTCAGCGACCTTTTGCAGCGCGGGGACCTTGATCTACCAGCTACAACGGATCTCGAGGGAAACAATGCGCCGATGCTAGCTGCGAGATACGGCCATAATGCTGTTCTTCGGATGATTCCGTCCCACGTCGTCGGCGACGCTCACACCTGGCGTAACAAAGACGGACAAACGATCCTCCATCTCGCTAGTAGCAGCGGAGACGTGGACACCGTTCGCACTGTAGCCAACTTGGTGAAAGCGACACCTAAAGTCCTGACGATGCGGGACCGCCGCGGAAGAACGCCCCTTCTACTTGCCACGGAATGGAAGAGCAAGAACCTCGCGGTCATCCGACTCCTCGTCTTCCACGGCGCGAATATTCAGGTGATTGACATTTCTGGTTCCTCTCCAATACACAACGCGGCCCGCCATGGGCATATCGAAACGACCCGATTCCTTCTTAACACTCTGGCCAGCCTACCATCCAGCAGGGATGCCCCAGCTATAATTCTCAAGCCATCAGCAAGACTAGCCACTCTATGGGGCTGTGACGACTTGATCCCTGACGACGACGAGCTCCTAGCCATGCACCAGAACCCCCCGCCAGTACAAAATCGAAATCTATTCAGCTTTGGGGCTCCGACATTTGCACACGTAGTCACGCGCCAGGGCCCGCTGATTAACCTAATGGACGATAATGGCTTTACTCCGATGGCCCTGGCGTTGATGGGGGAGCATACGGCCGTGGTTGAACTGCTCATCGCGCATGGTGCAGTGCCGTTAAATGAGGCTCGCAAGCTGCCGCAGAATGCATGGTTTACTGGGCTGAAGAAGGTTTTGGGGTATAGGTCTTGATGCTCGCGTTGAATAGATGGGGGTGATGATGAATACAGAGTTGATTCGGAGAGGGCATGTTTTCTTACGTTCATTTAATGGCCGCACATTCGTATACCCATGGAACACTACCTTGGTGCCTGTTCTCTTTTCTCCGGGCGCCACATCTATTCTAGCAACTTCACGGAGCGTTCGACTGTGAGATGTGGCAACGGGGATGTTACTCATGACAGTGAATTCGAACAAGAACATAGTGCATGCGAAATTCTCCAGGGACGGTGCCAAAGTCGTCTGCATAGTCAAGGATCAGGGAATTACAGTATGGGTCACAAAATCACAAGCGCTGGTGCAGATATTCGACTGCCGTGAAATATGTTTCGCAGACCTCTCACCCAATCAGAGCCAAAGTGCAGTTGCAGAGAGGAATGGCGAATGTGATATCTATACTATCGGCTACTCCTCAACTACACGAACAATTCGGCCCTTGACGCTCCATGGCCCATTCTCAGCATGAGGAACGACATAGTCACGGGCGAAACGAACATCCTCCGCTGTGGTTCCACACAGCTCGATGTCGAACTGGCGAGCAATCCGAGCAATTACCAAGTATAACTCAGCATACGCAAGACTGGACTTCAGGTTAGATATGCGCAAAAAGCCACCGGTGAGGGTGACCCGCGGGTCAGGTTGGGTTGTTTTTTCTCTCCCACTGACCCGTGGATTACTTCTAGAAAAAGGTAATATTCGGACTCTGGCCCTAATAATACCCGGTTGGGTTTAGTGTCTTGGCAGGTTCCAAGTATAAATTACTATATTAAGCTAGTATAAATACATTAAACCACCTAATTACAGGTGTATTTTAATAGTCTATAAAGGTATTTTATTAATTTTTATTAAATATTACAGATATTTATATAGTAATATATATAAATTACTAAAAATACCAATAAAAATTACTAATATAGTTAAATTGTGGGGCATTTTGGTGGGGTTGCTGGATATAAAGCCGATTTCTAGTTGTAGACATGTCAAAATATATGTATCCACTTGACCATATTATATAAATATTTTTAAAGCTTAATGACTCCACCAATTTTAGAGATTTTTAAATTTTTATTAAAGATTTAGAATATAGATATATATTAAATTACCTAAAAATAATATTTTTAATTAAAATTATAATGAATTACCTATTATGGCATAGTTTAAAATTTTAAGTACCTATTTATTATGGGCTGAAGTCAAAGCATACGGACTTGGCACAGCGAGATGCTGGGGAGAGCAGCCTGGGGCTTCCCCCCCCCTTTGCTTGCCTTAGATAAGATGAGGATCGCTCGCCGCCAACCCAAATCCTCACCCCCCGCCATAGAACTCTGAGTCACCAAGTTTCCAAGTCCATCATTCTTTCTCGCCTCCTCCGGAGTAGTACCATCGCTATATCGTCTTGGTTGTCATCTCACAATGGATCCACCTAAACCTAGCAACTCAACCAAGAATTCCAAGGATGGCTGGCGTTCCCGATGACACAGAGGCCATGTTTAAGGCCGGGTTTCTTGCAGATGTTTTTGAGGAGAAGCCGGCCGATAAGGTTGTTACCCGCTTTCCACCAGAACCCAATGGTTTCCTTCATTTGGGTCACAGCAAAGCTGTCGCAATTAACTTTGGCTTTGCACGATACCATGAAGGGGTTTGCTATCTTCGATATGATGATACGAATCCGGCTAAAGAGGAAGAGAAATACTTTACTGCTATTGCAGACATGATCCAATGGTTGGGCTTCAGGCCCGTCAGAGTTACCTAACAGACTCCTATCACGGAATTCTAGCTTGGCCCCTGATCAGCACAGAAGCTTCTGCTCATCGACCCCCAGGTGCCCATACACTGCTCCAGTGGAGTGATCTTTGTGTTGAAAAGGAACCAGTTGAAAATGAGTGCGATTGAGGAATTTGTTGACTCTCTTACTATCAGGGGCTTGTATTACAAGTACTAGGCAATTTAACAAATGCATATCATATTTCATATGGAAGGGTAAATCACGACTGCCTTTATCGAAATGCAGCTGGCTCACAGAGTTCAACTTCGTCGAGTGAGCACTCTATAGTTACCGCACGGAGATATTGCCTGTTTTCAGACTTCGGCCGCCTGTTCCTGGCCCCTTTAGGTAAACAAGCAATACCCCTAGAGCGCGAATGTCGTCCAATTTGTTCCCATCATCTCGCTTTTAAGATGCACTCACCCACATTGGCTGGATAGTTGCATAGTTAGTTGCGTCCACACTAAGCTTCCAAAGCTTAGGAATCATGCGACGATGTAGGTTTGGGTCTATGTATGTCAAAGCGGGCATTGTCCAGACAGACACTCAGCGCGAATGGCCTCCATGGAAACCAACCCCCACGCCCCGACAGCGAACCTGTTCGGTGTCGCATCTCGACCCTGTTTTCGCATGGGTCCTTGGCTATGGACAATTAGGACAAAGAGTAAATTGCCCTTGCTACCTTGTTCTTTTAGAGGTTAACCCTCCTAAACCCGTAAACCATCTGGCCGCGCGATAATTGCGCGATCGTTTGGTTTCGCATGGCCTGGATCTCAAGATAATCACCCACGAGGGCGGCTGGGACAGACTTGATCTGGTTGGCTGCGGAAGCTGACCCACAGATTAGCGCCACAGACGCGCTCACTGCAGTGGAACTCCAATTCATTGGCCCTGCATTCCAGGGGCGGCTACCGCTGCGGCAAGAGCAGGGAGAGAAGAGCTCTTGGTCCCGTTCTACAACCAAATCTGCACGGTTGCTCTTCAATTTCAATCAACTGACAGGGTAGACTAGTGCGATGGAACTGGTATGATCGTATGTGTTAGACAGCCACACGAAGCAACCCTCTACAGTACCTCGCCACATTAATCTAGAGCATTCTTGCAGACAACCAGCGCAGCAACCATCTACACTATCTAACATGTCACCCTTTCCGGTCTGAGCTCCTCTAATAGCCCGAGGCCTATCTAACCATATCTCTTGGTAAGTTTATTCATGTCCAGAGACCCGTCTTTGACAATATTGAGCCGCTGGAGGTCAGATGGGTGGGGGAGAAGACTCTTGAGCTGCATGTGGAACTCAGACTACAGGAAAGAAGCGAACGGGACTTATTAAAGTCAGCAGTAAAGGAGATTTTCCTTCCAGGTCGAGGAAGAAGAAAGCACTTTCAGCATGTCGTGATTTGCGATAGACACACATGACACACACCCCAAAAGAAAAGCCATTCAACCGCTGATATTCCCAGAAACAGTGAAAATAATTCCTTGGGCCGCTCTCTGGAGCTCGGTTCTTGCTCGAAAGATTCTTTGCTGATCTTTCCCTCTGGGCGCCATGATTCTCCGAGATGACTTTGCGAAGTCCGTATTACAGTCACAGAAGCCTTGGAAGCTGATAGCCACCATTAAAGTCAACGGGATTCGTCAAGGGCTGCTAATACAATTTTCATTATAGGTAATAAACCTCTCTACGTCTAAGCTTGATTGGACGAAGGTGTCACACATACTCATAGTTCATGCACGACGGCTGACCTGGACGGGGTTTCTTTACTCCGTCCATACAGAAGGGATCCCTCCATTCCGGCATATTGCCTTGCCTGTCCTTTGCTTATTCCCTGCCTGCTGCTCTAATCTCCTCATCCACGACCAGAGTGTACCCCAAGCACTTAAATAGCTGCCCAACACCCCGAGAAAATCTAATGCAGCATCTTCCTCCTTGTCTTTCTTGTCAGCATCAAATAATTTAAGCAACCACCATGTATCTTTCTAGTCTCACGCCAGCTGCGGCACTTTTCCTCTCTCTTCTTACTACCACCCAAGCTCAGGTTGGAGAGCCCCAGCCACTTCCCGATTACAATGGCTGGGTTTTTGTGTATACTGGTTCAGAGCCTAACCGCGGGGAGTGGCTTGGATGCCTTAATCAAAATGCTGAGTGGTTTAGACCAGAAAGGAACTCCAGCTGCTCGACATATGTTCCCCGTGAAGGTGGAACTATCGGTTATTCCTCAGGAACAGCTCCAAGGCTGACATTGAACAATAACAATGAGTTGGTTTTTGATAGGGGAGGAAGAAGCACAACTTGGGCGCAGTTCCACGAGGGGCCGGAATGGGTAAGCACGATGTTCTCCTGTCTCTAATGAAGTATACTCGAATGGCTGTAGACTAACCTGAGACTTGACAACATTTAGATGCCCCGAACCGATTTACTTTACCTGCGTCCTACGACCGACGGCGTGCCTCTGGGACTTACGTTTGAGCCTTCAGGTGTTGGCTTACCTGCTCGCCTACATCCTAGTCAGAACTTCGTTTATGCCCTTTACCTGTCACTTATGCCGCGGGACTAGATCCTTTATTCACTTTTTCTTGTTTACCGGGCCTGCATGCTATGGTGGATCTAGCAATGGAGATAGGTCTTGTTTAAGAAAGCTCAGTCGCTTGAATATCTTTTGTCCTGGCCGGCCTACCTAGGCAGGTGCTTGGTGGAGAGGAAAGGCTAGATCAATTTTCTATGTGATATAATTATTTTCTTGTGGAATTGGTAAATCAGTATGGCAAACATGATTTTTATATATTAGTATGTTTAATGAGGAGACAGGTAAATTATAAAGGACATATATCGTCTTGCAGCTTTACTGGCTCGGAGCTCGGACCTTGCTGTTTGAGTGCGTGGCGTCCTTCTCGACGGGCACTCGGTGGGCTTTGCGGAATGGCAAGTGGACTTTCGGCGTGGACTCTGCCGCAGAGCTCAGCCGGGCAACCAGCAGGTATACGTTGGAAGGGATCAGTCATGACATTGTGACCCCGTGCCTCATTGTTGACGCGGAAAACGACCACTTTTTAAAGGGTCAGCCAGAGTTGCTGAGAGAGAAACTGAGCTGTGAATGTGAACTGGTGAGTCTGAAGGCTGACGAGGGCGGAGACACGCATTGCCACCATGGGGCCTTCTTTCGCCTACATCAAGTTATATTTGATTTTTTGGAGTCACGGCTCGGGACCCTCTAGCTTTGCTATATCTTTTCTCTCCCTATTTTTGACTTGTCTGGCAGTTGGAAGAGACATGACGGTTGAACTGTGTCTATGCCACAATATAATATATAGATGGTAACGCCACTGATGACCCAAAGACAGCCACAAATACAAATGGAGTTCGAAGCCCAATAACAGCAGAAACAAACGACCAATCATGATTATATACAAACAAGTGACACATCCAACTAAACGTTGATAAGGCCTGTATAAATTAGTTCAGGAAGCTAGATATAAGATAGTATACTTGTACAAGCAACTTTTCCTGTCCTTTAAATAATAACAGGAGTACTAGGCTAGATATAACAGAGGAAGGCAACTTGAGGCAAAAATTAAGTAGTGCTCTAAAATTCATGAACTATCTTGTAAGGTAGATCCAGTTATAGCCTTCTGAGGGTTTGCAAGGTGGCTATGATCTAAATATACACTATACTAAAATACTTCTCACCCATTATTGTTTTTATACTTTTGCAGTTAAGTATGATTTAGAAGAGCTGTGTGATATCTGCCTTTTCAAGCTGCTACACCTCTTGCATGTTTTCCTGATATACTAAGATTGGGCTGGAGATATTGTTCGGTTGATTAACTTTGCCCTTAACATGGAAACTAGACAGTACAAGAACCTAACAACAATATTGCGGTATTACGTCGCTTGGTTTATCAAATTGTTTCTGTCCAATACCAAGTTCCAGGCACTTCTGCTGGATCAGCCTACTCTAGCTAATCTTTTGCTTAAAACACTTGGTGGTAGTCTTTGACAGTGCTATTGTCATGGAGAGGTTCAAGAACAACAGTATATGAGAGTAACGTGGCCGGCTGCAAGTAAGCCGTTGCTGAGAGTACAAAGGTTAGTTGAGACTACATACAGCGTTCTCGGAAATCAATATACTTTGGTATCCTCCGTACAGTAACAGCTACATCATTTTGACAAGTAAGACCTCCTTTGCTTCGTAAGGTCATTCCTCTCAATGTCGGTTCCATCTTGCCAATACGCACTGTAGTTATCAGCTGGTACTCCAAATGCCCCTGTCATTGTCCAAAAAACCTCTCTACTTGAAATTTTCTCTGTCTCCTCAATCAGGAAGAAATAACCAGCCCAAAACCAGCTTTTTATGCTGGATTACATCTCTGACGTCTGTATCTTGAGCCAGCAACAAAAAGGGTCTCTTACAATTAGAAGATTCTTTAAGCTGGTCTCTTACACCCTCTGCGCCACCACCTCACAGGAATGACAAGCTGACTTGGGGATAGTTCCTTTGGGAGATAACTGTTCTTGGGGGAAGTGGGATAGATTGGTTGGGGGACAACATACTGACATCAGGAAGCGAAAGAGAGATCCAGGCCAGGAATGCCTTTTGATGGGGGGGTGGGGCGTCGAATGAAGGCAAGAGGTAATTATGCAGCAAACAACGAACATCTCCACACCTTCCGATACATCGCACTTGCTATTCTTGGGGAGCACACGAGCTCTGAGTCTGCCGACAAACCGGATGGGGGCGTTCTTACGAGGCACGTCGAACTCCAAATTCATGGTTATCTGGTTGGTTCCAATACTAGCAGCGCTGGAGGCCCAATGGTGTGGTGGGGCGTGGGCGCACAGATCTCAGGCAGCGAATCATGCAGGCATGAATGTTCGAATTCTAGTCTGATCAACCCCGCATTTCTTTGTTATTGTGTGCAGACAGAGGAGCTAGCGGGTGCGGGTTTGGTGGGGGCGGCACGGCAGCATCGCTTCCATACAAATATACGTGGCACCTCTCCTTGACCAAGAAAATACCACCTTATCGCTAGTGGTCCACACTGAAGGATCTGCGGCCAAAGCCAGCCTTATTGGATCTTCGCCGCAGGCCATTTGGTTTTCGCTTGCAGCCGAAGCTGTTAATGACTGTCGAAGCACTCCCTTCCGCACAAGACACGTTGCGAGGAGGCGGCTGAGAGCTGTCTCTGACACCATCATTGTGCGACACAAAAGGGCATTCTCATATTCCCAAGCCAGGGAAATCCGTGTCACGCACATCTCTGAGCTCTTCAACTTGCATTAGTGCTACGCCGCAGAGGAGACGACCGCCACAATGCAAGACGCAGCAGCATTGATGAGGCATCTAGCCTTAACCGGATGAGGAGATGGGGGTCGGCTTCTCATGAGATTACGGAGCCTCACGATGAGGTGCCTGGTTGAGTAACTGATAAATTCGCGGCCTCGCTTCGGCCTGAACATTGAAGACAACCCATAATCATCTCCCGTCTTCTTCTCCGCGATCGATTAAGCACCTAAATAGCCTTATCACCTACTCGCTTAATTGTCCTGTCAAATATGCCACCCGTATCAGCCGCGTCTCCTGGGAGCCAGCATCCCCCTTCGACCCAAAGCCAAAGCACCGCCGCCCAGCAGCCACCCAGTACTCAGGCGTTGGCAGATCTCCTGGACCTGCTGAGCTCGATATCATCACGTTCCAGCTATCAAGTCACCGAGGAAATCCTTAACGAGGTTGATAGTCTTCGAAGTCAGCTACAATCCAAAGAAAAAGAGCTGGAACAGGTTAGGAACGAAATGTCGAAGCAGCTTTCAGCGAAGCAAATTGCCATCGAAGAAATGTTTAAGGCAAATGAGATCGAGCAGTCGAAGCGAAAAGAGGCTACATCAGAGATAGAGTCTCTTAAGAAGCAGGTTCAGGAGGGGAAGGGCGCTCTCTCTCTCAAGGATCGAGAGATTAGCGACTTCCAGGGCAAATATAACAAACTCCAGTCTACCAAAACCCAACTGCAATCCGACTTGAAGACAGCTCGACAAGATATCGATGGCCTACAGCACCTGGTCAAAGAAAAAGATATCCTCATTGATAAGAAGAAGCATTCTCATTCAGAGATCCAGAAAAGATTAAATGCAGTGGAGGAACGGGCCAATGAAATGGAAAAAGAGAAGTCTGCTTTAAGCAAGTCATTGCAGGAAACAAAGGCTCGCCTAAACAAGATCGAGAGCTATACAGCCCAGCATTCCCACTACGACGAGGATTCCCTGTGGGTTACATCTAAAACAACGGAAGTTCTAATATCTAACTTTGCACAGCATAGATGCCTTTGTCAATCTATGGCAATATGCCACCGTCGAGGTCTATCCGCACTTGAGTAAAAACCTCTCTGAGGGAATTCTGCAGGTGGGTTTACAACGCACAGAAAGCTGTCACCTTTCCATGCTCACACTCCCCGTCATCCCCAGAACCGCTCAATCTGGGACAATTTCAAACGACAGAGCAACGTCGCTGTCAACCACCGTGTGCCGCTTCCACAATCCAACTCTCCAGCCGCGAAGCAGATGCGGCTGGCTATATTCCTAGCTATGCTAGCGAGGGAAGTCGATAAGCAAATATTCCAGCCCACCTACATTGTGCCTGAAGACGCAGGTATTCGAGAGGTTTTCGCCAATCTCGCTGCCTCCGATAATGAGAAAGAATCGTTCTGTCGGTCTATACTTCTTTCAATCAACCCCGACGCGCAGAACACGACTCTTCAGTCAAGGATGCAAGAGGTCATTAGGAATGCTTCTTCATACCTATATGGCATGCTTCCTGATGACCAGTTCGACCAACTCCGCGTAAGTGTCGGAAAAATCGTAGAAATGGCTGTTAAGGTTTGGAATCCCCTTCAGCGATCGCGGCAGAGATATGAACCAGATTTCGAGCCGCTTGAATGGGGAGACGAGGAATGGAGCCCACTACATTTCCCGGTGGGAAGCCACGAACCCGACCCGAATGTGTTGGACGAAAGTCTGGTTACTGTCTTCCCGCGCCTAACGGTGGTGGAGAAAGGAAATCGATTCCCACTTACCGACGTTGTGCAGTTGAGAAGATCTCAACCGCAGTGTGTGGAAGCAGGACGAGAGGTGAGCAATGTACCGACCAGCCCTGTTGTTGGTCGGGTTGCATCAAATCGGCCTCGCAGGAAGTCTACCGCTTCAAGCAATGCCAGCTATACGAACGGTGCCCTGTCAGGCAAAAAAAAGTCCCAGGGTGCTTAGTTGGATAAGAGACCCCTCTCCAGGAATGTCGCCACGCATTTCTAATAGTCTTGTTACGCTAAATGTTCCAATTGAAGCTGAAACTTTTTCCCGGTTGTATATCCTGTGTACCCTTCCCCGTCGGTGCAGCGAGACCTTTTTGTTCAAACCCAAGCGAGTCTTCTCCTGAACTCGTCCCGTTCGCTCTCCTCCTAGTCTTCTTCCTCTCATACTCGAAACTTATGTTGAAAGCAATACTTACCAAACAAGGGCGACGGAGATGGAAGAAGAAAGAAAGAAAGAAAGAAAAAAAAAGGAATCACAGATGGGGACAAAAACCGCAAATGGAGGTAGCAACTAAATACTGAGGTCTCGAAGATCTGACCAAAGAAGCCTACGTCCGCGCATTCATTCAGTGGACAGGCTGGTCTCCAGGCAGTTGGACTGGATAAGTGCACCCGTTCAGCACCCTTGTTCCATCCGAAAGCAGATCGCCAAGGAGTGATAACAGGAGTGAAAGACACTCAAAAGGAGTAGTAACCTTCGGCGGATCGACCCAAAGTCGGTCCATAAGACCGCGAGTCTCATTGATGTATGGTGCACAGAACTCGTATCTCACTCGGATCGTAACGAATTTGGAGGAAGCCCAACTGGACCTGGATTGAATGATCACCCAAGCACGATAAATTGCGAAAGTACATAGATAAGGGTTTCTGGATAAATGCGATGGCTCGAGGGCGAAGGGTCCGGCCAGAAGGGCGATAAAGAGGTTAGTCTCAAAAGTGCTCGAACGTTGCTTGAGCGGGTCAATCTATCTTTGTGATGTAATACGCCCGCCGAGATGACATTTTAAAGACCTTACTCCCCTGAGACGTACATGAATACGTTAAGGCCCACTTGGTGGTGATTGAGAGTCCATGTCACTACGGCGGCATGGTAGGGGATAGCTGCAGCGTAGAACAATTCCATACCTTTGCAGCGACCGAGCACCTCGCGCATTTACCTGCCCTACATCCCACTGCGCGGGGCCCGAGAACTCCAGCTACATCCTCGTCGGGGTAACCGGGTCCTGCGAAAACGTCACCTTGTCGTCCGTGAATGCCTGTAACTTTCCCATGTCGTCCCTAGACGGTGACTGCACCATCACCACTCCCGGAGGATTCAACCTCACATCAAGACGGCGCCATCAAAGCGCAACCTTTCAGTTCACGCGCCTCGACACGACGGGAGATCCTTCCTGGGGAGGGGCGCCGCAGACCTAATCAACTTCGTCGTCTGGCGGCTGACAGGATTCGACCTGTCGGCATTTGATGTGCACTGGTGCAACGTCTCAGTCTCCCGGAATACAATGCATATACAAGGCCAGGTCCTGTGCCATTGGAACGCATAGGTGTCTTAAATAATGGCCTCAATTGGTTCGTGCCATCCGTGGGCGAATTCCCGCCAGAAGTCCAGTTCGCCCTCCGCGCCGGGGATGCATCGAAGATTTACGACGTCTTAAGCGAGATCTTCATCGGTATAGAAGCCAAGACCCTCTGGGGCGAACCAACAACGGCTATAGCCGACGCCCTGATTCCCCGGAATCTATCCCGCATCGTTGAGAATATTGCCTGGGGAATGACGGAGCGGATGCGGCCGGGTCCCCATAGTACCATTGTGGGAGGGACCGCGTATCAGGCCGAGACGTATATCGCTGTCAACTGGCCGTGGATTACACTCCCTGTGGCCGTAGTATTGGGTGCTGCGGTCTTGCTGGTCTCTAGTGTCGTTGCGAATTCGGGGCGTCAGGCGGCGTTGTGGAGGTCTTCGCACCTGGTGGTCTTGTTGCATTCGATCCAGGGAGTGGAGGGGGGACCATGAGAGTGGTCCGTTGCCTTTTTCACCATCGGGTGATGCGCCCCTCGCGAGCGTTCAGGCCTGGGCGGAGAGTATACGGGTCGTAAAGGGCGATAATATGGTCTTCATACCTCGAGCTGTACAAGTGGCGGGACAAGCTGCAGACAGAGATGATCCACAGCTTTGAGGTGGGAGATGATGCAAAAGGGGGGGAGTGTTGGCGCTATACAGACCCTCGACTTTTGAGGAGTATTGGAGGTGGTTTGTTTTGCCAGATATTCATGACCAACTAATTCATGGTCTGTTAATAAAAGAACGAAGGTCTGATTCGAGAGACATAACCGACCCGTGGGGATGGTAGAAATCTCCAAGGCACAATATAAATATAAACTGCCCCTGATGAACCCAAAGAGAACAACAAATACGATCGAGTTCAAATCCTAATAACAGCAGAAACAAAAGACAGTCATGATTATATACAACAACTCTTATCCAACTAAACATTGCTGCGTCCAAACACTGCCTTCTGCATGCCCCGTGGGGAATCACCCTGCAGATAGCCAATCTGGCGCATATAGCGAATACTCTTCCTCAGCGACGCCAGCAACTCCTCTTTTTCCGATCCTTGCCCCTGCAACTGGCCGCCTTCTACAGGCAGGCCCATATACCCACCGCCGGCTTCCAGGAAGTGCAGCACCGGCCAGAGACGATGCGACTCGCCCTGCGCATGCACCGCAGCCCGCATCGCGTCCAACCACTCCGCCGGTCCCATGCCGCGCATCGTGTACCCAAATTCTTCGCTGAGCATGCGCCAGAGTTCGTGCGTTGTGATCGCGAGACGCACCTTGGTTTCGACGGACGCCATTGCCGCCGGGCTCAGGCTCAACTGCAGCTTATCGGTCACGATGGAAGCGACCTGCTGTGCGCCAGCAAGCAGGATGACATTCTCTGGTTCTTCGGCGTTGAACCCGCCGATCTCCACGGCGGTCGCTACAACGCGCCAGAAGAAATCGTCCGTGTTGGATACCCCGGACTGCGCGGTGCCCAGAATCAGTCCCGGTTTCACGATCGAGACGGCGGACGTCGAGTACCGCGCCGCAAAGCGCTTGACCAGGAGGTCCGCGACGAACTTGGACTGCCCATAGCCCGTTGAGTGGGCGAGCACGGCAGCCATTTCCTCGTCGGTGGGGTTGTTGTCGTCTAGTTGGACGTGGCCACCAGAGACGAAGGTGAAGGTTGGCGGTGCCTGGGAGTGCGTCAGCGCCGCAAGCAGCGAGACGACGCTAGACACGTTGACATCACGCAGCCGGTGGTAGTCGGCGCCCCAGTGGACTAGGGCTCCGTTGTGGATGATTGCGTCGATCCGTGGCTCAGATCGAGGATGGCCACGGCCTTCGATTGCCGACCACTGGCTCTCGCTGAGCCCGAGACGCGGCGCCGCGAGATCGCCTACCCAGGCGGTTACCCGCGACCGGTACTCCTCTTGCCACCACTGTGCTGCTCTGGCGGAAGAGACAATTCTCTCCATTGCGTGATCCTGGTCCCGGGCGCGGACAAGGGCCACCACGCTGCGAGAGCTCGCCGGGTTGGACAGAAGCTGTCGAAGGATCTCAGTGCCGAGGAACCCAGTGGCACCGGTGAGGAGGATTCGCTCCGCTCGGGGCGTTGGCTGGCTCAGAGTCTGCACGTCGGGGGACGCTTCGGCCACGAGAGAGTTCATCATGCGATCTGCCTCGGCGAGGAGATCGAGTTGCGATGCAGATTCTTGCTCGTCGGTACCGGCGGGAGCATTACCGCGCTCGATCATGCGCGCGACATCGTGGATCGTGACGGTGCTTTCCATGAGGCGATCAATGGATACGTCTGCGTTGAATTTCTCGCGGATCATCGCCCGCATCGAGACCACGGTGATGGAGTTGAGTCCGCTTTGGGAGAGGACGATGTTGCGGCCCTTGAGGGTTTCAAGGTAGTCTTCGTCGTCGCCAGCCAACAGCCGGCTAATGGGCTCGCTCAGGGCGAGAGCGAGCGTATCGGCCGGGTCAATCGGGCCTGCTTCGTGGGTAGCAGTCTTGCCGACTTGAGCGGCGATCAGTTCACTGGTTGCGTCGTCCATGTTCTCCAGCCACCTTTGAAGCCTGGGACGGTCGATCTTGCCAGAGGCCAGGAGAGGCAGCGTCGCAACACCAATGTAGGTTTGTGGGACCATGTAAGGGGGAACATGGGCTGTGAGGTGCGTTCGGAGCTGCGCGGGGGACATCTGGATCATTTCCAGATCGGTGCTTGATAAAGGTCGCAGGTTGGACTGTTGTTCGTGCGACCCGTCGTACGCGTTGACTGTGTATACGACGACAAGAGACTCTTTCATGCGTCCGGCGCGTGGAACGTCGACAACGGCATGCCGGATTGCCGGGTATGTTGTGGCGTGGTGCTCGATCTCTCCCATCTCGATGCGCAGACCACGCAGCTTGACCTGGGTGTCCTTGCGGCCGATGAAGTGGATCGTGCCGTCTGCGTTGAGTCGGACCAGATCTCCGGTCTTGTAGAAGCGGCGGCGTTCTGAGCTCTTGGTGCTGGGCAGGCAATGCACCCAAGCGGGATCCTGGATGAACGCAGCTGCCGTCTTTTCGGGCTCTTGGAGATAGCCTCGACCGACTATGGCTCCCTCCACGAGCAGCTCGCCTACCGCGCCCATGGGCAGGAGGATGTCGTGATTTTGCGCGTCAACAACCCAGACATTGCATCCCATCTTGGATCCGATGTGGGCTGGTTCAACGGTCGTATTGCAGACTTCGTTCGAGGAAACAGCCACAGAGCATTCACTGGGTCCGTAGCCGTTAAGGAGGTGCAGTTTCCCAGCCCAGGTCTGGATGTCGACCTTGGCGAGGGCCTCGCCGCCCAGAATCAGGGTCTGTAGGGTTGGCACTTCCGAGGGAACAAGGGTACGGGCGACAGACGGAGTCATAAAGGTCCAGCTAATGTTGAGATCGTTGATAATGTCGGCCACCCGCGCACCCTGGTGTGAATCTCGGGGCAAGCAGATGCAGCCACCGCCGATCAGGCCGGTGAGCATCTCCAGGATACTCACGTCAAATGTGTATGGGGCAATCTGCATGATCCGCGTCGATGGGGAAATGCGAGACCGGCGCGCGTGGTGGACGGCGCCGCTGAGGAAATTGGAGTGTTCGATCACGCATCCTCTGGGTCGCCCGGTGCTGCCGGAGGTGAAGATGCAGTACAGGATATTCTGAGGAGTCACTGCAGTCACCGGCAAGTTCCCGTCATGGAGGCGAGGGAGCGACTGGAGCGCCGAGTCGGTGACGCAGAACACGGCGAGCTTCTCTCTCCAGGTCGATTCGAGGTCTGGAGACGTGAGGACCAACCGGGCATCGATCTGGCGCAGGACAAACTCAAGTCTATCAATGGGATGCCCGGGGTCCAGGAAGACAAAGGCACTGCCGGACTTGATCACTGCCAGCATGGCCACCATCGCCCAGGGAGAGCGCCGGAAGAAGAGAGGGATGATTTTATCAGGGCCCGTGCCCAGACCGATCAAGAAGTAAGCAAGACGAGTGGAGAGGTCGTCCAGCTCGCCGTAGCTAAGCTGAACCTCCTGCGCATCAATGGCGATTGCCTCTGGCTGAAGACACGCGCGCTCATGGATCAGCTCATGGGCCAGCCGGTCGACACGGTCATCGGGCGACTGGTTAAGCGCTTCGAGCATCTTGATCTCGGCGTCCCCCAGCAGCTGCATGTCCTCGAGTGGTGTGTTGCGTGCGCTCTCGCTCCCCAGCTGGTTGACAAGGAAGTCGAACTGGTGCAGGATATTGGCCATCTGCTGCTCAGAGACCACGGTCCTATCGTAGCCAACCGAGACCAAAACCTGCCCATCGGCAACTTCACATTCAGCGACGATGCCAAAGGCCGGGAGATCGAGGTCTGCAACCGGGATTCGCTCGAGACCCATGGGCGAGACCATCTGATCCTGCTGGGTCTGGATGAGGAGGAGGTTTTCGAATCTGCATGCCGCCTGGCACTCGGCGCTGAACTTGCTGATATTCTGCAGGCCGACGTGTTCATGGGGGATCATGGCGACCATCTGGTCTTGGACCTGCTGAAGGACATTCCAGACGGTCTGCGATCTGTTAAAGACCACCCGGACTGGCACCGTGGTGATCAGGGGCGCAACGATCTCAGTCACCCCCGGGATAGGAGCGTTGCGCCCCGTCTGCGTCATGCCGAAGACCACATCGTCGGAGCGCGTGTACTGAGAGATATTCAGCGCCCATGCTGTTCGCAGGATCGTCGGCACAGTGATCTCGGCATCCACGACCTGGGGCAGACGGATTGAGTGTGTCATGGCTGCCTTGGCCTTTGTTCGATAATGCTGAGGAACAGACGGGAACTGCGGTGCGGAGCAAGCCTCAAGCGTCGATTGCCAGTACTGCCGCGTGGCAGTCTTGTCGAGATTGGTGAGCCAGTGGATGAATCTGTTGAAGGGGGGGCTGGGGATGGTGGACGCCTGTAGGTATTTCTTCTCGACCAGATCCATCATCAGACCGAGGGACCAGCCGTCGTAAATGGAGTGATGCGCAGTCCACACAAAGTATTTCTTATCCTCCTCCTCCTCGATAATGGCATATCTAGCGAGTGGCTTTCCGTAGCCGACGGGTATTTGCTTATCTTCGCGCAGGTATGTAGACAGCCTCTCGCCGTACACCCAGCGAATTTGGGTGATGACTGGGCTAATAACGACCTGGTAAGAACCCAGATGACCGAGGTCAACTAGTCTGGTACGCAGGATGTCGACTTCCTCTGCAACGGCCAACCAAGCGAGTTGGAATTGCTGGATGTTGATCATTTCCGGCAGCCTGTATACCGCCTGCAAGGTGTAAAGACCGTGGTCTCGGGCAGTGAGGGACATGAGACCCTCCTGAAGGGGGGTGCAAGGGTAGATATCTTGCAAGAGAGTGCGGTCTATTCCGACCTTGGATGCTGCGAGCTCGACAACATTCTCATCTGGTCTCGGTTGCGGCAGCAGGGAGAATGGCTGGACGGAGATCTCCTCGGTAACCGCAGCAGCGTTTCTCGCGACGGCATTAGCCATCTCGCTGAGCTTCTGGTGCTGGAAGATATCGCCAACCGTGATTAACAGACCAATCTTGCGCGCTGCAGAGACAAGTTGCATGGCGCCTATAGAATCACCCCCCATTCGGAAAAAGCTGTCGTCCGCACCGATGGACTCGGGGCTGATCTTCAGGACACCGGCCCAGCATTCCTGCAGCCGCTTTTCCATCGCCGTCCGAGGAGCGCGTTTGTCGCCTTGCACGAAGGAATAGGTGGCAATCTGGTCGCGGGTGAGATTGGCTCCCAGAGTGCGAAGCGCCTTTCTGTCGATCTTCATCGACGTGTTTCGGGGAATGTTGAGCATGCTGATGAAGAGAGATGGGATCATATAGGAAGGCAAGGTCTCTGCCAGCGAGTGCTCGAGTTTGCGGACAATGCTCTTGAAGGTCGCGTCCGGGTTTCTCAATAACGAGACTGCCTCCAGGGACGGGCTGCCCCTGTTCTCATCACCACTGGCCCCCTCTGTCATGATGAACCCAGCCAAGGTCTGTCGACCGTCCTGGCTGAGCGGCTTGATCATTTCGACTGCAACCTGCGTGTTTTTGGGCAGTCGAGCGCGCAGCTGATATTCGACTTCGCCAATTTCGACCCTTTGCCCGTGGAACTTGATCTGCGTATCTTTGCGTCCGACGAACTCCAGGTGTCCATCGGAACAGTGTCTGACCAAGTCACCGGTCTTGTATACACGCTTAGCCATGGATCTCGTATCGTTGCGCAGCCACGCCGGCGTATCAATATAGGCAGCCGCGGTTTTCGCTTCATCCTTGAGATACCCTCTCGCCAGGTTCGGTCCTTGCACGACAAGCTCTCCGACACACCCGATAGGAACTAGTCGGTCGTGGTTGTCGGGCTCTGTAACCCACAAGTGACAGGTGATACCCGCACCGATATCAGCGCAAGAGCTGTCCGGGAAAAGCCGCTGGTTGCTTGTCCAGATGGAACACTCCGCCGGGCCGTAGCTGTTGATCAGTCGGACTTTATCAGCCCAGGTACTATGCAGGTCCCGAGAGATTGCTTCCCCTCCCAGGGTGAGGGTCTTTAGCGTCGGGACGTCGATAGGGTTTAGTAGCGAAGCGACAGAGGGGGTTAGGAAGGTCCAGTTTGCTTGGAGACGAGTTATTGCGCCCGCGATGTCGTTCATTCGCTCGGCGTCGGTGGGAACGCAGACGCATCCGCCTTGCGTTAACGTGATATAGGTCTCCGCGATGCTGACGTCGAACGTATAGGCTGCGTACTGGAAGGTGCGGGTGTTTTGATCGATTCCCACGACTGACGCGTTTGCCTCGAACATCGTACACAGGCCCATATGGTCCAGGATGATACCCTTTGGTAGACCTGTACTTCCCGAGGTAAATGGCACAAATGCTGCATTTTCAGGCTTTGCAACGTCGGTCTGGAAATTTGACGGCAGATCAGGCAGACTCTGCATCAGTTCGTCTGTGACAGCAATGACAGCTGCGTTGCAATCAGGCAGCCTCTCAACAAGGTGCGGTGCAGCAAGAATCAGTCTTGCTTCGCAGCGAGAGGCTACTTCCTGAATACGAGCCGGTGGATGCGATGGATCAAGTGGTACACAAGCACCGCCTGCTTTCAGGATACTCAACATGGATACAATAGTCCAGCAGGACTTGTTAAAGTACACCGGAACCAGGACCTCCGGACCCACTCCCTTCGCACGCAGGAACGACGCGAGGCGTGTAGTGAGATTGTCTAGCTCGGCGTACGTGAAGCTACCGTCTGTGGAGCAGATTGCTTGGTTTTCAGGGTAGCGCAGAGCAGCACGGTGGAAGAGTCCGTGGACGGTAGTGCGAACGGGGGTGCACGGGGTGGCATTCCAGCGAAGAAGTTGGTCTCTCATTGCTGCACTGGTGAAGTCGATCTTGTGCAGGGGTAAGTCTGGGGAGCGGGTTAGGATGTGGATGAAGTTCGTGAATGCTTGAGCGACAGCCGTGGCCTGCTGCGGCGAAAGAGCTGAAGACCAGTAGCTGAAGTTGATTTGGAGATCTTCGCCTACGACGGACGCGTTGACGGCCACATCATACTGTCCGAATTAGCACATTATACCGAGAAAGCATTGTTTGACTGATCGACCTACCTCAGTAGAACCACTCCCGGAGAGGTTTTTGAAAGAGACCCAGTCTCCATCCTCGGCATCTGCAACGGCGGATGCAAAAGAAAGAGTAGTATTGAATGCTGATCGTCCTTGCAGATCAAGGGCATGGTGAATCTCCGCCAGCGAGGTGTGCTGGTACGGCAGACTGTTGAGGACATCGTCGCGAGTGCCCTCCAGGATGTCGGTTAACGTCCTATCGCCCGACATAGCCACACGGAGAACCATCATATTGATCATAGGACCGACGATATTGTCGACCGCGTCAAGCGGGATATCTCTCCCGTGCGACAAATATCCAAAGCAGACCTCTTCAGTGCTTGTGTAGTGGCGCAGGACAAGTGCCCAGGCTGTCTGGAGAATGGTGGAGACGGTGACGTTCTTCCTGGCGGAGAACAACAGGGTTTGGGACAGACCCGGGACGTTGAATTGGAGTGATTGGGGTGTTCTCGTGCCCAGGGCCTGCTCATTGATGCTGGGGAAGTAGCATGGCTCGAGGTCTTTGAGGTATTCCTGCCAGTAGGCGAGGGCATCATTGCCCCCTTGCTGTAGCTCTTGCAGGTATGAGATGTAGTCCCGGTACAGTGGTGCTGGGGTAGAAAGACTCTGATTGTATGCCTGAGCAACCTCACGCAGAATGATATCCATGGAAGACGCATCAAATAGGGCGTGGTGCATCCGGATCCCACAGCAAACACTCCCACTAGCATCAGAGCAAATCGTCACGCTATGCCAGGGCTCGGAGGTTTGATACTCTGGAGAGGCAAGGTTCTGCAATAGGGCTTTGGCACCGTTGCTCTTGTTATCCTCGACGACGCGGGGGGTATTGTGCACCTGGCGTAGAACGACTTGGTTGAAGGCATTGCTTTCTTCAAGTCCTTGGATAAAGATTGTTCGCAGGATCTGATGACGACGAACAACGCTTTGCCAGGCATTGGCGAGTAGATGAGGGTTGACTGGGACAGATGAGTGTTTTGAGGGGGTCACTTCGTAGATGTTGTACACGTTGTAGCTTCCTACGCCCTTGGTTTGTGCGAGGAGAAGACCTTCCTGGAGGGGAGAGCAAGGGTAGACGTCCTCCACACGAGCCACATCGGTAAGTCCCATAGTAGCAAGGCGCTGTTCGAGCAGCGTCTCTATTTCAGTGTCGTCGACGTGCAGGAGGGGGTATTTTTTCTCTCTTTTCTGGGCGACATGGGATGATAGCCGCGGGTTCACTTTCTCACCCTCAACCCTGGATGTAATTACGCCGGCGAGTTCGCTAATTGACCCAGTTCGGAGTAGTTCCTTGATTGATGAGTTCATCCCGGCATCTCGCAATTGATTCATTAACTTGATGGCTGCGATGGAATCGCCACCAAGGCTAATAAACGATCGGTTCAGCGCAATCTTCTCGGCAGGAATACTCAAGACTTTGGAGACCGCTCCCTGAATCAGCTTTTCCACCTCACTGCCAGGAATGGTGAGCCCAGGCGCCGTCGTCTCAAGATCAAGGACTTGCTCGGCAGTCCGCTCATCCAGCTCATTGACCCATTTCTTCACCAGCTTGACGTCAGTCTTGCCCGAAGTTTGTCTCGGCATCTGCTCCACGGCCACAAAGACCGTGGGGACCATGTAAGAGGGGAGGCTTTCACGTAGCACTTGCCGGATGCTCGCGATCTGCGAGTTAGCATACTGGCTGGACAACGGGCGTAGGACCTCGGGTGGAGTGATTTGGTCTTCAGCGCCATCGAGAGTGAGCACTGAGACAAGGCGATTCTTCAGGGGGCCCTGGCTGGGCAGCACGACCGAGGACTGTCTGACAGCTGGATGAGACCACATCCGGTGATCAATTTCTCCCAGTTCGATGCGTTGTCCGTGGAGTTTGACCTGCGAGTCCTTTCTGCCCACAATCATGAGGTCACCGTTTTGCGCGTAGTAGACCAAGTCTCCAGTCTTGTAGAGCCGGCCACCGCCAGTCTCGCCAAAGCGTTTTTGTAGCCAGCGGGGATTCTCGATAAACACTTCCTTGGTCTGATTATGGTTCTTGTAATACCCGCGCCCAACAATAGGGCCTTGGATTAGCAGTTCACCAACCGACCCGATAGGTGCCGGGTGGTTGTGGTCGTCAGGGAGGGTGATCCAGCTTCGGCAGGCCATAGGAGCGCCAATATTTGCCGGAGAACCACCGGGAACAAGATCGGTCGTCATACAAATCATGGAGGTCTCTGTAGGGCCGTAGACGCCCTTGAGGGCAACCTTGCCACCCCATGTTTGCACGACATCAGGGCTCACGGCTTCGCCTCCCGTCACCACATGCTTGACCATGGGAACGTCTTCTGGCTCGATCATGCGCAGCACAGTGGGTGTGAGCATGACCCAGTCCACGCGCAAGTGGTTGATTGCGCGTACAATGTCTCCTTGCTTTTCCTCTTCGGTAGGGAAACATACGCACCCGCCTGCGCAGAGGGTGGTGAAGATCTCCATGAGCGAGGCGTCGAATGTCAAGGCGCTGAATTGAAGGACGCGCGATTCATGGTCGAAGCCAAACTCCTGACTCTGATAGGTAAAAGATGAAGAGGCGGAGGCGTGCTCAATCATCACGCCCTTGGGCTTCCCGGTACTTCCGGACGTAAAGATCACGTACATGAGATCGCACGGGTTTCTGTGGATCTCGAAGTTGATGTCGCTGGCACTCGCACTGCGAAGCCAGTCGAGAGCGTTGGCGCCTATCTCGAGCGTCTGAAGATGGCTGCTGAACACAGGCTTTGTTTCTCGGTCGACAATGACGAGCTCTGCCTCCACATCTTCGATGATGCTATGCATCCGGCTGGACGGAGAGGAAGGATCCAAGCAGACAAACGCTGCACCAGTCTTGAGGACTCCTAACATTGCTACCACGACCCAGACGGCCTTCTTCAGACAAATGGGCACAATCCTGCCTGGCCCAATGCCGAGAGTAGACAGATGGCGAGCAAACAAGGTGGACAGCTTCTCAAGCTCGCCGTAGGTCAAGCTCGTCCCATCCGACTGCGTAACGGCCAACAAGTCTGGATGAAGGCGAGCTCGTTCAGAAACAAGATCATGCGCGCACCTGGTGATTTCGGGGAAAGGTTTCAATCGTGCATTCCACTGACGAAGTTGCTTCTCTTCGTCTGCACTGAAGGCGTCGACGTCGCCGACCTTCAACAGGCCGCCTTCATTCTCGCACAGCTGACGGACAATGTGGTGGAACTGGCCAGCAAGCCGCTGGATCTGATGATCCTGCATGACCTTTCCGTCGTATTCAAAGTTCAGTGTCGCCGTGCCTTCCTCGGTCAGGATGCATTCTACGTTCAGAGCGTAGGTATGCAGTCCCTTGGTTGGAAGTTCAACGCGCTTCATACCGAGAGTAGCGGAGTCACCGATCATCGCTGGCTGAACGACGAACAGGTTCTGGAAGTCGCATGCAGCTTTGCACGCGGGGCTGATTTTGCTGATATTCTGCAGCCCTAGGTGCTCAAATGGAATGGCTGTTGTCGCTTGGTTCTGGACCGCGGCGAGGAAATCATCTACCGACAGCGATGGGTCAATGCTGATGCGCATGGGGACAGTGGCGATAGTTGGCCCCATAAGCTCGGTCGCCTGAGCGAGGTCAATATTCCGGCCGCTGCGAGTTGAGCCATAAATCACCTCCGAAGAGTTGGTTAGCCGGCCAATCGTCAATCCCCAAGCGGCGGAAAGGAGGGTCGACGCTGTCACAGTGGACGTGGTGCTGAAAGGGAAGCTGTATTTGAAGGTTCGGTCTACGTCCACCTCGTAAAGAGAGCTTGGAAGCCGCGGGAATGCACTCGACGAAGAAGCATCTTGCAGCTGCGATTGCCAAAATGCAGCCGCATCGGCCTTGCCATGCTGCTGCTGCAGGAATCGAATGTATTCAGCAAAGAGAGGGCGAGAAAGGACCGGCTCCTCGTGGTATCTCTTCTCGACCTCGTCCAGCATCAATGCGAAGCTCCACCCATCGTAGATGGAGTGGTGAGCAGTATACACAAAGTATCCGTCCGACGTCAGGCCATACCGGCTGAGGGGTGTTCCGTAGCCCATGGGCTGTTCTCTGTCCTGCGCCAGGTATGCTTCCAGTGTTGACCCGTGTGACCACTCAATAGACTGTCTCAAAACAACCTGGCAGGTACCCTGAGTGTCAGTTGAGATCATTACGGTACGGAGAATGGCATTCGCCTCGACAACCTTTGCCCAGGCGTGGCAGAAACGGCCCAGATCAATATTCGTCGGTAGCAGGAAAGGAGCTTGGAGGACATAAGCACTGGCTTGACCGCTAGTCAGCGCAAGTAGTCCTTCCTGGAGGGAGGTGGAAGGGTAGACGTCCTCGACGAGATCCATTTGCACATCTGGAAGATGCTTCTGGACAATGGAGCGTGCACTCTCCTCGCCACCGACGAGGCTGAAAGGTGCATCGTACTTGTGAGTAGCAGCAGACGCACCGTCGGCTGCAGCGACAATCCTCGCCATGTCGCTAAGCGTGGGGTGATTGAAGATATCCGCCACCGAGAGGGAGAGACCCTGCGCACGGCCAGCGGCAGCCAGCTTCATGGCTTCAATCGAGTCTCCGCCGATCCGGAAGAAGTTGTCATTGGAACCGATGTTAGGCACCCCGAAGAGGTCCTTCCAGAGGTCTGCAATCTTTTTTTCCATGGGCGACTCGAGGGCCAGTTTGCCGCCGCTCGCGAGGGAGTACTGCTGAAGCTCTGTCTTGGATAGGCCGTTGCCGAGCTGCTTCAGCACTTTCCGGTCTGTCTTGCCAGATGCAGACTTGGGCATGGTGACCAAGGGAAACCACAAATGGGGGACCATATACGGTGGCAGGCGCTGGGCAAGCAGCGCCTCGATCTCGAACATCGCTTCTCGATGCTTGTCGTTCATGGCGCGAAGGAAGCTGTTCTCGTCCTGGAATTCCTCGCTTCCCTCATCGACCTTGAACTCGAGGAAGGCGGACAGAATCTGGCGTCCGTTGGCATGCTCGGGCTTGAGCGCGTCAACGGCCACCTGCAGGACCTGGGGATGCTCAGTCTTGATACAGTGCTCGACCTCTCCTAGTTCGATGCGCTGTCCGTTCACCTTGACCTGGGTGTCCTTGCGTCCGACGATCGTCAACGTCCCGTCGGAGTTGTATCGGCCCAGATCGCCTGTTTTATATAGAGTCTGCAGCCCCGCATAACCATAATCGGCGACCCAGCTCGGGGCTGAAATGTAGCTCGCTGCGGTTCTGACAGGGTCATTCAAGTAGCCTCGACCAACCGTATGGCCGTGGACGACAATTTCCCCAATAGCCCCAACTGGCACTAGTCTATCATGGTTATCTGCCTCGACAATCCAGAGGACAGCTCCGACGGGGTATCCAATAACCTCCGGCTTAAACCCACTGGAGCTGAGAGGATTATAACAGCAGTATACGCAGCATTCGGCCGGTCCATACCCCCCCATCAGGTCGACGTGGTCCTTCCACGTGTTGATACTATCCTGTGGAATCGGTTCACCACCGAGCATCAGAGTCGTCAGGGACGGAACATCTGCAGGCCCGAACAGGCGAGCAAGCGTGGGCGTCATGAACATATTGTTAACCTTCATTGCACGCATCGATTGCACCATGCTGCTCATTCGATCTTCCTCGGACGGGACACAGACACACCCGCCGTGGTACAAGGTGGTGAAAGCTTCGAGGATGATGGCGTCAAAGGTATACGAGGAGAATTGGAAGATACGGGAGTCCGGCCCGTAGTTCATCACTTTTCCGTGATGCTCGATGGAGGAGCAGGCTGCCCTGTGGTGCACCACGGCTCCCTTTGGCTTTCCCGTGCTGCCAGATGTGAATTGGACGTACATGATGTTCTCGGGGGCTACGGCTGTTGCTGGGAGGGTATCGTCCTCGTCGGCGTGAGGAAGCTCATCCAATATCTTGGGTGAGACAACAACCAACGATGAAATGAGGTCCTTGCAACGGTCATAGGTTTCTGGTGAAACAATGAGGAACCTCGCCTTGCTGTCCTCGAGAAGGCCCCTGAGACGATCATCAGGATGCTTGGGGTCCAGAAGCACAAATCCTCCGCCAGCCTTGAGAACTGCAACAAGGGCAATGATAGTGTAGAGTGATTTCTCAAAGCACAGTGGGATACAGTCATCGGGCGAAACTCCCTGCTTGATCAGGTGTCGCGCAAGACGAGACGATGCCCTGTCGAGTTCCCGATATGTGTATGCAGCCTCCCACGACTCGAGAGCCGGAGCGTGAGGGCGTTCGATGGCATTTTGATGGATGACTTCGTGCATGCAGCGGTCTACCGCCAACGGTAGCTCCTTATTCCAGTCTCGTAGAGACGCTTTATCCAGAGGGCTGAGCATGTTTACATCGGCTAGGGCCGTCTCAGGGTTCGAAAGAAGTGCCATGATGACAGTACTGTAGGTATTAGCCAGATGCACTGCTTGCCCGCTTGATAGCTTGGACGTCCAGTAGGAGAGGTCAATTTGCAATCCTTCCTCTCGAGTGGCGACGTTCACGGTGATGTTGAACTAAGATGCCCAAGTGAGCGAGTTATTCTTACAAAATTCATTCTTCCCCGGGGACTTACCTCAGTGGGATCATAATCGTAAACCGTCCTCAGACTTAGATCCATCGGTTCCTCTGACGAATACCTCTGGAACGACATCGCTGTGTTGAACAGTCCCTGCGCCGCAACGCCCACGGCATGCTGGATTTCCGCCAAAGACACGTACTGGTGGGCCATGGCCTTCAGAAACCCATCCTGTGTGTTCTTCATAGCAACTAAAGCTGGCTCATGAGGATCAAACTTCAGGCGACAGACAAGCATGTTGATGAACGGACCCACGGCATCCTCGATGCCGTCTAGGGGAGCATCACGGCCTGATGTCAGATACCCGTAGGAGACAGAGTCTGTTCCAATAAAAGCGCGTAGCACCAGGGCCCACGCGGTCTGAACGACATTGGCGATGGTGAATCCCCAGCGCTCTGAAAAGGCACCCAGGGCCTTCTTTGTCAAGCCGGGCAGCTCTACATTAATCGATTCCAGCGCCTGCGCTTGTTCTCGGCCGTCATTCAGACTGGGGAATTGGCAACGCTGAGCGTCTTGGAGGTAGTCGCTCCAGAATGCGACCGATTCGGCCCTTTTTGTTTCTTGCAGGAAGCTCACGTAGTCAACGTATGCAAGAGGGGGCTCGCTGCTGAGTTTCTCGCTGTAGGCGCGCTTCAAGTCCCGCACAATGATCGCCATAGATGTCCCATCGATCAGGGCATGATTGATCTCCAATTTGCAAAAGATTCGGCCGTTCTCACCATGGCAGATTGCTAATTGATGGAGCTTGGCCGTCTGAGGTAATGTGCGTAAAGCACGGACAGGGTCGTCGCTATGCAGCTCTACCACCTGCGCCTTGAACCCCTTCAGCACTAGCTGGTCGTAAGGCTGGTCTGGGGCAGCGCTCTTGATGAAGATGGTTCGCAGCATCGGGTGCCGGTCAATCACTTGTTGCCAGGCTGCAACCAACTGTGCACTATCGACTCCCTCGCGTGCAGTGGCCTCCATGATGGTGAAGAACTCGTAGGTACCCTCGGATTTCAACTGGCTCATCAACAAACCCAGTTGCATAGGCGAGCAAGGAGAGAGGCTCTCAATATCGTCGATAGACTTGACTCCAGCTTCGGGCAGGATGGAGGTAGCCAGGTACTCCAAGTCGTTGTAGGACAAGCTCATTAGGGGGAAATCGCTCAGTGTGGGCATGAATCCGGCCTGCCCCATGAGTTCGTCGATACCAGCCTCGAGGACTTGGCGATAATGATTGATCCAAGAACTGATTGTATCGCGATGGCTCATTTTCTTGTTATACTCGAAAGTGAACTCCATCTGCCCGTTGGAGACTCCGGCGGCGATCTCAAACAAAGAGTAACGCTGCATCTGAGGGCTGATCTCAACACAGTCGGTTCCGGTGATGGAAGACTCCTGGAACAAGGCGTCGGCTCTCTGCAGTTGCTGGTAAAGGCCGAGGTAATTGAAAACTACCTCCATATCCTGCATCCCCTCAGCCAGAAGAGACCGCGCAGTGAAGTACCGCCACCCATTATCGGCAATCTTTCGCCGGTTGTCCTTCAATCTCTTCACAGCATCAATCCAGTCATCTTCGGACGTCTTGTAGCTGACGGGGTACATGGTCGTGAACCACCCCACGGTACGTGAGACGTCGATGGCTGATGTCCAGGGTTCACGGCCATGTCCTTCAAGGTAGACGGCAGGGGCATTTCGGTCGGAGAACGCGTGACGGAAGGAATGAAGCAGGGCAGCTACCATAATATCCGTCGGCTCGGTGCGCAGAGGAAGATTGCTGCCTCCGAGCAACAGCGCGGTCCTCTGAGCATCGATGGTGAAGGATTCGGTGACAATGTCTCCCCAGGTGTTGGCTTCTCCCTGCATGTTCCAGTAGGCCAGATCCCCTGCCGGTACCTCAATCTCCCAGGTATCTTGATTTGAGAAGTGCTGGGAAACATATTCGCGCTGCAGCTTTGCCCAATTCTGGAAGGAAATCGTGGGAGTTGAGCTGACACGGCCACTTCTCAGCACATCCTCCAGATCCTGCAGGACAATGCGCCACGATACGAGATCAATCACCAAATGGTGAGCCGCCAGGAACAGATACCGGCCCTCAGGAGCAACCCAGATCTGGGCAGTCAACACCGGTCCGCTGTGGATGTCGAACAGAGTCTCTGCCTCACGGAACCGAGCCATCATTCTCTCGCGACTACCTTCTTCTCTAGCGAACATGAAAAAGGAGCCAGAAACCTCGTTGGTGATTTTCTGACTCCAGGACCCGTCAACCTGTTCGAACCGGGCTCGAAGCATGGAGTGGTGCTGCACAACCACCTCAAGTGCCCCTTGAAGCTCCGATTGTGAAATATCCTGGGCTAGCTGCAAAACAAAGCTCTGGTTAAAATGGTTCTGCCCTTTCGGCTGCATCCTGAAGAACAGCTGCTGAATGGGAGCGAGTTCAAACCAGTCATCGATGACTTCGGCTTCTAGAGCCGAGCTCTCTGTCGTGAACTGCTCAATGTATTGAGCTCGTCCGGCAAGAGCAGTCACAGTGCGGAGCGTCAGAATATCCTGAACGGTGATGCGAAGATTCTGCGAGCGAAGACGAGACATGACCTGCATGGCCGAGATGGAGTCACCACCTACACTCAGGAAGGAAGTGTTCAGGCCCACGGATTCCACGGGGATGTTAAGCGTGGCGCTGAAGGCAGCCTGCACTTTCTTTTCTATCTCTGAGGCAGGCTGCTGGAGACTGGCTTCTTCTGGTGTCGCTATCGCGGCAATGGACTGGTACGTGCCTTCGTCCACGTCCTCGAGCCACCCTTTGAGCAGCTTCCGATCAATCTTGCCGGATAGGTTCAGCGGCATCTTCCGCAAGGGAATCCACACAGCAGGTACCATATAGGGAGGAAGCTTCTCCGCGAGTCGATTCTCTATCGTGGAAGCTGTCTGAGCAGCGCGAGATCTGTCGCCGCTCCCTTCAATCAAGGCGACGCCGTTGCCATCTCGGGAACTGCCATCACTGCGTCGAGCAAGTTCCTGCAAGGACAGGACGCACACAAGTCTGCTCTTATAAGGGCCGGCAGCCGGGACAGCGACCATGGCATGTTGGATCTCTGGGCTTTCAGACAAGTGGACTTCGATCTCCGCCAACTCCACGCGCTGTCCTCGGACCTTGGCTTGTGTGTCTTTTCTCGCCACGAAGCTCAGAGACCCGTCTGGGTTAAAGCGCGCAAGATCTCCGGTCTTGTAAATGCGTCGGTACTCTCTGAGGAATGTGTTAGGCATCCAGGCTGGATCCTGAATGAAGGCTGACTGTGTCTTCTCTGGTTCATTCAAGTATCCGCGGGCAACTATCGCGCCTTGAACAACTAATTCACCCACGCAGCCGACAGGAGTCAGCTTATCATGATTGGTTGGGTCCACCAGCCAGATTAGGCCCCCGATGGCGTGTCCAAGGACAGCGGGATTGCTTTGCTTGCTTGCTGGCGGGTTCGCGGAACAGTAAACTGAGCACTCTGCAGGGCCGTAGCAAAGTATCAAGTTCAGGTTGTCCGCCCAAGTCCGGATATTTTCTCTCGTCGGGGCTTCTCCACCAAGCGTCAGTGTGCGAAGGGTGGGAACCTGCTCGGGGCGAAGCAAGTTCGCCACTGTTGGCGTGAGGAAGGCGTAATTGGCCTCCATACGGTTAATGGCTGAGGCGACATTGTTCATGCGCTCGAGGTCGGAAGGGATACAAATACAAGCACCCTTCATCAGCGAGGTGAAGATGTCTCCGACACTGACGTCGAAGGTGTGCGCCGCGAACTGGAAAACTCGCGACTGAGCAGTGATGCCGAAGGCCCTGCTGTGAGCGGCGGCGCTGGAGGCAAACATGCCGTGCTCGATGATGATACCTTTCGGCTTTCCTGTACTTCCAGAAGTAAACAATACAAAGACCGGGTTCTTGTGTCCCGCGCGTGGAGGGAGAGTCTCGGAAGGTTCATCGGAGCCGAAAACCTGTGGGCTTAAAGCAACAACCTTGCTAACGAGCCCGTTAAATAGATGACTATGATCTGGTGTAGTCACTACCAAGTCAGCATTCGCGTCGTCGATGATAGCCTGCAGTCGGTCCACGGGGTGTCCAGGATCTAGGGCCACGCAGGCACCCCCGGCCTTGATAATGGCCAGCATGGCAATGACCGTCCAGGCGGATTTACTAAAGCAGTGCGGGACCAACGTCTCCGGCCCGACACCCATGCTCACCAACTGTCGAGCGAAGCGGTTCGAGAGTCGGTCCACTTCCGCGTAGGTGAAATCACCATCCCAGGAGCAGATGGCCGGTGCGTCAGGCGTGGCAGAGACTTGATCACGGATGATCTCATGGACGCAGCGCTCCTCCACGACAGGAAGCCTAAGGTTCCAGTTCATGATCTGAGCATAGTCATCCTGGCTCACGAAGCTCAGGTCACCGATCTTGACGCTGGGACTGGCTCGGAGCACTCCCACGAGATGCTCGAGCTGGCAGCAGATCCGCTCCACCTGCCATGAGGACACCACTTGGTCGTCGAAGTCTACTTGCACTCCGACCTTGTCCCCCCGCAGCAAACACTGAATTACTAGCGCATAGGTGTAGATCCCCACGTCAGGAGACTGAATCTTCCTGATACCCAGGGAGCCCGTGGTATTTTCGTCGTCCTCGGGCTGCACGACAAGCAGATTCTGGAACCCGCACGCAAGACGGCACTCGCGGTTAATCTTGGCTATGTTTTGCAATCCCGCGTGCTCAAAGGGCATCATGTCGACAGTTTGTGTCTGGACTCGGGTCAGAAGCTCAGTCACCGTCTCATCGCGGTCGATTTGCACGCGCACAGGGACCGTGGTAATCATTGGCGCAGCTATCTCGGAGACGCCGGGGACATCAACATTTCTTCCAGCAACGGTAACGCCGATGGTAATATCGTCTCCTGCATCTGTGTATTGGCTCATGAGGAGGGACCAGGCGGTCCGGATGAGAGTGGACGTCGTGATTCCCGATGAGCGACTAGTGGCCGTGAGGCCGAACTCGTGGCGATGGATGTTGTTAACACGAGGTTTGTACGTCTGGGACGGCAACTGCGGGAACTTGGGCGGGTTGGACGAGGACAGATAGGACTTCCAAAAAGCGTTTGTGGCCCCGGGATCCATGTCTTGAAGATGGGCAATAAATCGATTGAAAGGGGCGATATGTGGCTGTGATGGGAGTCCACTGCCCCTGTACGCCTCCTCGACCCGTTTCCACAGAAGCGGCAGAGACCACCCATCATACAGCGCATGATGAGCGGTCCAGATAAATGTCGATGATGAGCTGCCTGGGGTTCCTGCAACGAGAGCGTACCGGGCCAGTGGCTCTCCATATAGCATTGTCTGCTGCGCATCTGATTTCAAGTACTCTTCCACGCTTGCTGGGTACTTCCAGTCGATGAAAGACGGCTTGATCACAACCTGATAAGTGCCAGCAGTGTCCGTGGGAAGCAGAGTGGTGCGCAGGATCTCGGTCGTGTTGACGACAGACGCCCAGGCAGCACAGAACCTGGCCAGATCAATCTCTGCTGGTAGCTCGTAGACGTTCTGGTAGATGTAAGTACCGGGCTCTCCCTGGGTAATTGCCATGAGGCCTTCTTGTAAGGGGGTTGCAGGGTACGCATCCTCAATGCTTGACCGGTCCAGCCCCCATTTCAGAGCGAGCTGGTCGATTAGTTCGAAGGCATTCTCGACACCAATGAGAGAAAATGGCATGACTGATCCAATCTCAGTATGTGAGAGTTCCCTGGCGATCTGCGACATGGCTTCCAGTGTGGGATGGCCGAATATCTTCGCTACGGTCAGGCTCATTCCTGTAGACCGCGCAGCCGCGGACAGCTTCATTGCTGCGATCGAATCGCCTCCCAGCTGGAAGAAATTATCATCCAACCCAATACTTCCGTATGGGATCTTGAGCTCCTGAGACCAGAGACGTGCCGCAGCCCTTTCAGTTTCTGTGATAGGTTCGCGCTTGCCGGCACTGGTGCTGCCCGCGAGGGAAAACAAGACAAGTTGCTCGGTGGAAAACCCTACAGATAAGTCTCGAAGTCGTCGCCGATCCAGTTTGCCATGGGCAGTGGTTGGCATGTGCGCCATGGGGACAAACACCGACGGGATCATGTACCCTGGAAGATGTAGACGAAGGTCCTCCTTGAGCTGGCGGAGCTGCTGTCGTCGCTCACTGGATACACGGCCCAGCAGCTCATTTCCAGCTGCTTCCTCGTCTTCAAACTGAATAAATGCGCCCAGGGTCGACTGCTCGTTGTACCCCTTGGGCTTGATAACTTCAGCCGCCACAGCCTGCCAGCCAGTGGTGAAGAGGCTCTTGATATTGAATTCGATTTCCCCCAGCTCGATACGTTGACCGTTGACCTTGACCTGTGTATCCTTCCGGCCAACGATGTTGAAGGTTCCGTCGGGACTGAGAAAGCCCAGGTCAGCCGAGCGATAGAAGCGACGGCCAGGGCTCGCCTTGGGTAGCCAGTCTGGGTTCCCTATAAAAGCCGCATTGGTTTTCTCTTGATCATGGAGATAGCCGCGCGCCAAACCCGGGCCTTCAATCAGGACTTCTCCGATCGCTCCAATCGGACATAGTTGATTGGGGTCCGTGGGATCCGTGATCCATTGGCGTGCCCCAAGAGCGCGGCCAATATTCGAGGCCGGAGTGGTAGGGCTCACCGCGGCACGACCGGCGCAGAGAATCGTCGTTTCTGCGGGTCCGTACATGTTGTTTAGCTGGACGTGATCCGCCCAGGCTTGGATGATATCTTGTTTCATAGCTTCACCTCCGGTGGAGATGGTTCTCATGGAGGGGACGTTTGCCGGGGTCATCATGTTCAGCACGGTGGGGGTTAGCAGGGCCCAGTTTACTTCCAGACGGCGGATGAAGCCCTCGAGGTCATCGAGTCGTTCTTCTTCTGAAGGCACGCAGACGCACCCACCGTGTATCAGAGTGTTAAATATTTCTCCGACGCTGAGGTCGAAGGTATAGGTCGCAAACTGGAGAGCCCTTGTAGAGCTGTCCAGACGCATGATCGTGCCGTGACCGATCATACTCGAAACCAACGCTCGATGCTCCACCACAATTCCCTTTGGCTCGCCAGTACTTCCTGAAGTGAATACGATGACGGCTGGGGTTTCAGGACGAGCAGCCCGGACGAGGCGTGTTGCGCGATACTCAGCGGCAAGCTGGTCCAGGGACTCTTGCGTCACCTCGACGGTGTGTTTGACAAGACCGGAAAAAGTTGAGGCGTATCCAGGCCCGGTCAATATGACCTGCGCATTGACTCTGCTGAGAATTGCTGCCTGGCGTTTAACAGGATGGGCCGGATTGAGAGCGACGTAGGCACCGCCGGCTTTGAAGACGGCCAACATGGCGACAATAGGCAGCGTGGATTTCTCAAAGCAGAGTGCGACGTACGAATCTGCGCCGACTCCCAGTTCTTGAAGGTATGTAGCCAGATGGTCAGCCTGCGTGTCGAGCTGCTGGTAGGTCATATCGCCCCCGAAGCCCGCGACTGCGAGGGCATGGGGCTGCTCGAGTGCCTTGCGCTCAATGCGCGTGTGCACACAGTCATTGATGGTGACTGGCACATACGCATTCCAGTCGAAGATTGATTCCTTATCTTGTTTACTGCAAAGGTCGATCTGCGAGACAGGGGTCGAGCCATGGTTCACAACCGCCTGCAGACTCCTTTCCAATGAGCGTGCAAAGCTCTGCGCGTAGACCGACGACAGAGCAGAAGCGTTATACTCGATGGAAATGCGCACCGAGACGGGGCTGATTTCTGCCACCAACTCAATTACGCGCTGCGCCATTATTAGCCTCTGCGATTCGATTCAGATCTCGGTCGGACCACTACTCACCGGTAGAGTCGGAGACACACTGGGTGAGCCAAAGTGCTTCACCTTTAACCCAGTATCAGGAACCACATGCAAGAGCCGCTCCAGCTCCGCTAACGGGATATCCTGGTGCGCGAATGAAGTCTCATCCCACCGCTGAAGCTGTTCCAAGAGCTCATGCAGCGTAGTAGTGCCCTGCGACCAGCTCGCACCGCAGACACCGTGCTTCGACTCGTCGCCATTTTCCAGGCAGCTGGCGAAAGTTGCAGTGTCCGTCGCAAGGAACCGACCCAGAACCGCGGCCCACGCGGTCTGGAGAATGACCAGGAGCGAGATCCGGTGCGCCTCGCAAAACGCGCCCAGCCTCTGCAGCTCGATGCTGGGGTTGACGGGATAGCTCCTCCACTGTGCTTGTCCCTCGTACGAACGGGTGAGATGGGAGAGGCGACTGATTTCCAGCCCTTGGGTGTTTCTCTTCCAAAATTGCGCAGAGGAGTCTGCGGCCGCGCTGGTGGAAGGCATTATGATTATGGTTATAGTGTATCGGGTATGATCTGTCTATGTTAGTTATCTGTCAAGGATGTCGTACCTTTTCTTCTCTTCTCTTCTGCTTGTCTAGGAGTTCATAGTTGCAACGACAGGAAGTGTAGTGAATTGAAGCCTTTTGGATCTTGAGCGAGGTCAAGTTGAATCTGCCCGTAGCCAAATGACTTCCGGCATAGCTAGCCCGAAGCTGGAGGGTGCTCAGCCATGCAAGCTATGGCAACAATCCCGACTCTCAGGCTGTATACGAGGCGTGACATTATGCAGGCAATTCCTTTTTTAGCAATCTCAGCCACCACAGCAGCCGACAGTGATGTTCTCAACGTTTCTAGCGCCATACCGGAAATCCCAAGATAGTACCATAGTATAATCATCGACTCTCGGGGAGGAGCCGGATCGGGGAATCGTCGATCGGGCTGAGACATGCTAGTGCCTGAACGCACCTCAGCTTGCGGAGTACAGCCCCCTAAACTGCTTCTAAATCGATGACCGATGCAGCTAAGGTAAGGCTTCTGGCCCCTGGCGCGTGCGGTCCGGACGATTATCCATCTGGCGCGGCTGCAGGAGTGGAGGCCAACGTGCATGTCACCAGGGGCCGCCCGTATGTGCACGGTCTGAAATTCCGGGACACTGATACGACTCATTACCACTAGCACAATTACCACAAATACCATTGCCACCCGTGGACGAGTACCATTACCACTAGTACCATTACCAGTTGCATCCACCATAAGTACAACACTATATCGTATATCCAACTGGAAACATCCTCATCCTCACCATCAATAAATCGTATCCGCAGCCCCAGAGTTCAGCTGATTGATCACCTGGATCCTGAAGCTGCTATTAATTTCCTCAGCCTCCACCAACGAGCTTCCGCCACGCACTGTACATGGCCCAAACGTCTCTCCAACCCCGTGGTCAGTGGGTCGCCTAAAGGGAGCAGCGCATGGCAAATGGCGGCGAGAAATGTTGAAGGTAGGACATAAAATGGGGGCCAGCCATCAAGGAGGTGTCAGTGGCAGCTGTAATCGCAGTGTACACCCATCGAACCAGATCCACTTCTCCCTTCACTCGATCAAGTCTTCTGTCTCACTTCAGGATGCGTATGGCGATCAGAATTGGCGCGGTCCGGAATTCCGCCCTTCAGCTCTCTCATCTCAGAGGCAGGCAGGCCTCGTCTGCTGCGGCGAGAGAATGGCTAGTGCTCTTTCCCGATATGCCCAATGTGGTGAGTAATGGCATCTGGCCAGACCGACCCCATCACCTCCCACTCTAGCTCCTCAACAGGGCCTCCTCTGATATTGTTGTGCTGGCCTAGCTTGACCGTCGGCTTGAAATTCGCCCCCGGCACTCCCCCAACTTTGTGCGTCTTCACAAGGAACAATGGGTTACCTGGGCTGGTGAGTCTTTTCCGTCCATTATTCTCCCTTCCTCATACCCTTTCTCTCTTCCCTTCCATCCCCTTCTCCTCCTTGAATCATCGCATCTCCATGCCAACTCGTCCTCTTCAATCATCACTAAACCAAGACGTTGGTCTGTCCAGGGCCCATCTTCGAGAAGCACACCTTCCCTGGAAACCCTCGTCGGCCCTTCAAGGGGTCTGTGATGGTGGTCAATGATGTCGGCAGAGAGCAGATCTGGGAGCGTCTGAAGAGTGATCCGTATATCCAGGAACATATCTGGGATGTGGATAATGCACGAGTGATTCCCTTTGTCACCAATATGAGGCGGATTCCGAAGAAGTAATTGTTTTTGCTGGGTTAGCATAGTGAAGTAGGTGATGTACTGGGCTAAAATATGTCCCCTGAACGAAAAATAACATCAGATATCCGTCTTAATTTGGTGTTTGTAAAAAGGATGGTGCGAAAAAAAGACGATAGAAATGTAGTGGTGATGCTCATCAATGTTCGTTGCTTCAGGGATATGAGGTTGATAGTAGCGAAATAAGTTTGATCATGTATAGCAGAACCGAAGTTTGTGGTAACTAACAGTCACCTCTGTAATGGATCTGTAGAGAGGTAAACCCAAACAATAGGAACCCATCCTCTTTTATATTCCACATCACTCCTCTCGCATCCCCCAGCAAATGCAGATCCCCTGCCCGTCCTTACTTATGTATATACAAAAACATGGCTGCCTGCCTGCAGGGTGATCCATCTATCCATCTATCCATCCATTCGTCCCACTGTAGCACAATGCAGCTCATCTCATGTCATTCCATTCCTGTATTCGTTCCGTTTTCATTTTTTTTTAATTCAAATCTCAGACAGACCGGTATCACGTCTCACGTCTCCCTGATTCTCGTCCTCGTTCTGGTAATCTAACCGACAACAAAACAACCGCAATCCCTGCACAGAGACCCGAAGCCACAAAATAAGGTAGGCCCACCCACCCATGGCCCAGAGAAAGGCCGATCCGATACATCATGGAGATCAACGGACCGGCGATCACGCCGCCCACCGCGAGGATGATGGCGACGGTGCTGTAGAGACTGCCGAGATTGGAAGGGTTAGACGCCTTCCAGAGAGAGGCGAGAAGGCTCATTACGGCGGGTTGGAAGCCCGCGCCGAGGGTGTAGACTATTAGGCCTGTCCCGGTCAGCGGTGAATATGGTAGGCGCGTGGGTGTGTATAAAATCAAAGGTGCGGGTGTACGTAGTGAGGGGCAGGGGAGGGCCGCAACGCCGCACCAGCCACAAATGCTGTGGTAATTCTGTCTGTCTCTCTCTTTGTGTGTGTCCTTTTGGGTGCAAAATTTGTAGCGGGCGGGAAAATAAAGAAACTCGGACGCTCACCAAGGATTGCCGGGGCGACGGTGGGGGACAGCGAGAGTATTAAAAGCCCTACGACGATGAGCCCTAGACTGAGCCGGGCAATTGATAGATCACGCTGTTGGGGATCACGGAGACCCTGACTCTGGACGAACAAGAGCAGGGACCCCAGGATGAGTAGGAGCCCAAACTCTACCGCCGCCCGTAGAGAGAGAAGCATCGCCGACTAGATAGGATTTGCAACTACGTCAGTCTTTATCAACCCAAAGGACGAGAATGGGGCAAGACAGGGGCAGGGAAAGAACAATGCTAGATCCTGCATACCTGAGCGATTGACCAGCCGTACCGTTGCGAAACGTACTGCAGGAGGAAATCCAGCGACTCCGCACTAACGGTCAATATGAGAAGACTGAATACCAGACCAGCGACGTTGCGGTCAGACACGATGCTGCGGAAGTTCGTTGCCAAGCAGCCACGCAGCGTCGACTCCTCTTCCTTGCAGCCATCGATCGACGCATCCGACGACCGTGACCCCCCAGCAAAGTCTAGCGTTTCGGGTAGTGCCATCAGCAAGACGGTAGCAACGACCTGAATGCCTACGCCTAGAAAGCAGGGGGTCCACGCATTGTGGGCCATCAATGCAGACGACAGGGGATTTGCAAGGATATCGGAAATCAATACCGCAGCCTGCAACTGGAAGTAGATGGTGGACCTTTTTGAGCAGTGTGCGTCAGGATGTAGGCCCTGTTGTAGTATTGTATACAGGAGAACCAGAACAGATCACCTACCTTTTATCATCCGGCACCACATCGGCAAGGGAGGCTTCCAAGACTGCGGTAGCGACCGCCGGCCCCCCCCCTAGGCACTGGAATAAAGACGAGATCCACGTTAATTCTAAGGGCCACTGCATCCAGCACACGAGTAAAGCCCACGCAGTCGACAGCGCCAGGCCCAGGAAACACAGTAATAGAACCAGCCTGCGGCCTTTGGAATCTGATAATGCTCCGTAGGGAATTGCCAGGAAAACGGCTTCAGAGGGTTAGGGCAGTTGATCTGGCAACAGCGCATACTCATTGTAATTGAAACTGTGATCGACATACCGGGAATCCCGTCAAATACCGTCTGCCAACCTATCAAGCGCGCGACTCCGGACTGGATCTCCTTCGTCTTACATTGGGACTCGGGAATGTTCTGCATCGGCACTGGGAAGGCATCGCCGTGCGTTCGATAGTATGCCCGGCACAGGATGGACTCGAACAGGCGGATCTTCGGCGCACGAACAACCGCAAGACCAATGTCCAAAATTAGAGTAGCCGACGCACATAGTAGAATTACTCGCAGGACTCCTTTCCCCGACAATGGAGTTGGGGGTGAAACTGCACCAGATGAATCTGGGATTAAGGGAGTGTGTTCGTCCTCGGCTTCTGTGTCGCTAGCCGGATGCTCCAGTGAGCGACAAACCTCATCTTGCTCCTCGCACCTCATGGTAATACAGCCTCCCGGTGTCGTATATGCTTGATGTGAACGATTGGAGAAAAGGTCGTTGAGCGAGCAACGAAGGATGGAGGATGGTTGGGCCCGCACGTGATGCCTTTGTAATGACGAGCCCTCGCGCGCGACTGCGAGGATGTCAATAATAGCGAGAGTCGAACCCTTTCACCGACCTCAGCAGGAACTGCTGCATCCTTCCCCGAGCCATCTAGTAACCAGGTTGCTATCCGTGTCTACCGGCGGTAACTCCCCTTTCACTACTCTCAGCATCCCTTGCTACATATCGTTGCATCCACCTTTGAGGGCTGAGCGGCAATAGATTACCATCCCATATTATTCCTGAGTTTATTCCTTGGTTTCAAAGTTTGTATCGTCTAAGGTACGGATACAACAGGTAAGAATATTGTTTGCCACTAGTAAGACCATCGAAAGCAATACGCATACCGATACGGCCCTGCCCCGAGGGGCTTCTCCACAATGATCTGCCTTTCATCTATTCTGGAACACAACATACGAAAGGTCCAACCACTGCAGTGAGGCTGAAGCCAACAGATCCTACGGCTGGTTCCTATTGGCCGGCTGAGAGCCCATTTTATTGCCAAGAGTGTGGGCTGATGCGTTGGGTTCATTGGCTGCACCGAAGAACTTGCCATTTCGAGGCAGAATGCGCCGAGATGGCGAACTGTTAATGCCAGTGGTATTATGTCCGGTCGAGCCTCCTCCTCGGAGCTCCCGTTGGTGGGTCCAGGTCCCAGGTTGAGGATCTTCCGGACGAGCGAATAATCAGGGCGAATGCTCGGGAACTAAAACGGGCGTCTCACCGGAGCTTCCACCCAACAATCAAGATATCAGACTCATCTGTTGAGCGACGTTACGTACAAAGTCCACTAGAGGCTCAGATATTATTCCGAATTCCAGGAGCGACCCTCTCCAGCTCCTCCAGAAGTTCCTGGAACAATCTCTCCTGCGTGGCACGGCCTTCTTGGCTGCGTACAAACGTTGCAGGTCTTCTTGTATTCAGCCCGTCAGCGCTCGTGTCCTCAACGTGGGAATGGATGGGAGGGTAATGTATGACGGGGAATCCTCACTCAGTCACCTTGCAGTCACGGAGGTACTTTCCGTTTGTTTCACCGTGGTCAGCCGCAGCGGCGTGGACCAATGTTCGGCTTCCATCCTCTGCATTGCGAGCAAGCATAGCCATGACGGGACTGGTCAAAAGCTGAGCCACAAGCGGAGTCTCACGACGAAGTCTGGTCTTGCATAATCCCGGCGACACGGCGTTGAGTGTCACCGGGGGTTTATCAGACTGGCTAAGGCGTTCTGCAAGGGCACGCACGAGGTAGAGCTGGATAAGTTTGGATGTATCGTAGCTGAGAATTGATCAGTCTAGCTGTTCTAAAAGGGTACTTCAAGGGTAACGTCGGTATCCGGGGATCCTCACCGTTCATCCATGTTCGCCTGCTTCTGATCCCTGAGTGCGTCGAAAATCCGCGGGGCATTTTGCTCTGCGAAAGCCGTCGTCTCGTGGCCCTCGCTGGAGACAACCACGACGCGGGGACGCGCACGGATCCGGCCCTCCATGTCTTGCTCTTGCATCTTCGGTAAGAGGGCCAGAATCAAGAGGAATGTCGACAAAACATTCACCTGGATGGTTCGTTCCACATCGCCAACTAGCGACCATTTGCTGGTTGAGATACTTGCATTTGCAACTACCACGTCCAGACGGGGGAGACTGGATGCCTTGGCGGCCAGGCTTTGGACGCTGCGGACATCTTCTAGATCCAGCGGCCATACCTCGACGACACCTTGTACCTTGGTGGATGCCTCAATCGATAGCTTCGCCTGCTCGCCTTTTTGTGATTCGCGAACAGCCAGAATAACCTTAGCGGCTTGTAGCCGCACAAAGTGTCGCGCGGCCTCGTGACCGAGCCCGCTATTCCCCCCTGTCACTAGGATTACTTCATCCTTGAAGCATTGGGTAGGATATGGAAGCCTTGAGAACTGGGAGGAGAAAAATCGAGAAAGGTACGAGGGCTCTGGGTCCGCCATGGTCAATCGGTTCGTTGTGAACGTGTGAGTGAACTTGAGGACCTGGTCACTAAAAAGGCAACTAACAGCACTGTTCAGCTGGAGATATTGGGCGGATGGATAATCCATCAGATATCGGTTGCCAACATCCGAGTTGGCATGCTTCCTTATTGCCGCGATGTAACCTTTCCTCGGAGCGCAATCGTGGCTGTAGTACTCCTCCACGAGCAGGCAGATGGATCGACAAGGGAACGAGATGTGACGAAGATTACAGACGGAAAACATACCGTCCGTCGTAATACAATACCGCCCCGGGCCCATACAACGTGGCACCATGCGGAACGCCATACCGCAGATACACAAGGATACCGATCCTTCATCCTCCATACTCTTTTGCCATGTTCCAACCGCAAAGGCTGAGTTTAAGTCAATCATGACGGGAAAAGAAGGGAGCAGGGCTCGTCAGAATGTGGGGTTGCAACGTTGGGCGCGAGGCTGCGCACATCGCCCTGGCATCTCATGATGCCATTTTTGTCCATTCCCTTTGGGTATTTGACTCAGCCCAGTCTCTTCCTGCTTAGACAGAACATATCCGAATTGAGAGAGCAAGATACGCAGTCCAGTATGCTGCATACTTACTTTGCAACTTCCAACTTCCTGGCCGCGTTCGCGGTGTGGATGAGCGTCGTTGTGCTTGCGGTATCATTACCTCGCCTTAGTTCCTCTCACTGAGTTAGTAGCGACTGACAGTGTGATAGTTCACCATTTTCTGTGTTCGTCGATTGTACTTCCACCCATACTCCAAGTACCCAGGGCCTCTACTGGGCAAGCTTACCAACTACTATGCGGTCTATCACTCATGGAAAGGTGACCAACACATCGATATGTTGCGCTGCCATGAGAAGTACGGTAGGTGGCATTGAATCCTTTTCAGAGTTGATAACAGCTGACACTTCTCTATCATAGGTCCGTATGTACGTTACGGCCCTAATGAGTTGAGCATCAACACCGCTGCGGGACTGAAAGGTGCGATGAGGCCTTCCAATACTGCATCACATCGTATCCCAAAAGTCGTACTGACCAGCCGTAGAAATATACTCCCACGGTAGGACTTTCAAGAAGTCGGTGAAATACAATGCCCTGGTCCACCAGGCCACAAACACCTTGACCACAATCGACAAGCGCAAGCACGGCAAGAAGCGCCGCTTGATCAGTCAGGCATTCTCCGACGCAGCCTTCCGCAGCTACGAGGAAACCATTCAGCAAAAGATCGCGCAGCTTTGCACGGCACTTCGTCGGCGAGACGACGATTCAAGTGAAATTGTCCCGGATGGGAACTGGGGGCCGGCCAAGAACATGTCCCACTGGTGTAAGTCAACCCTTGTATCTGCGTCAAGTTGTTGACCCTAACTGATGGACGCAGGCGACTGGTTCACATTTGACGTCATGTGCAGTGTCATCTTCGGCGTGCCCTGGTCATCGCTCACAGAGAAGAAATACCGAAACGTGCCTCACCTGATTGAAGTGTCCAATGTGCGTGTTGGCTGCTTGATCGAGGCGGGCGGATCGAAGAACACGAAGATTGATAAATACCTCTTCCCCGCGGCCATTGCAGCTCGGAATCAGTTTGTCAAGTTTGTCAACAATATCATTCAGCAGGGAATGGCCATGTCAGCCAAAGGCTCCCTGAAAGGGGCATTCGCGTTGCTGCGCGATGCAACCGATCCGGAAACCCAGGAGCCTCTTTCCTTCAAGGAGCTGTGCGGCGAAAGCGCAACATTAGTGGTCGCAGGTACTGTAAATCGGATCTTCTTCTCCATGGATAGGAAACTAACCCACCATCATAGGAACCGATACCACATCGACCGCCCTGGCCGCGTCCATATACTACCTTTGCAACCACCCCAAAGTCTACGAACGCGCCGTGCAAGAAGTTCGCAGCACATTCCAATCCCGCGCTGAAATCTGTCTTGGTCCAAAAGTAAACTCCTGCACGTACCTCCGCGCAGTCATCGAAGAGAGCATGCGTCTGTCGCCCTCTGCCCCAGGTCCCCTCTGGCGCCAGGCCGACGCAGGTGGTGCCACCGTGGATGGACAGTACATCCCTCAGGGCCTTGAAGCATGCACATGCGTATATGCCATCCAGCACGACCCGGAAATATATCCGCAGCCCTTCAAGTTCGTCCCAGAACGGTGGCTGGGACCCGACGCGGTGCCTGAGCCGTATCGTAGCAATTATTCGCCGTTCGCGGGCTTTACTCCCTTCTCAATTGGGCCTCGTGGGTGTATTGGGAAGCCGCTGGCGTACGTTGAGCTGACTTTAACATTGTGCCATATTTTGTATGCTTTCGATATGCGGTTGCCTCAGGGTGTCAACGTAAATGAGGATGCTGAGTACCAGCTGGCCTTGCATATAACGGCTGCTAAAGAGGGCCCCTTGGTTGAGTTCAGGCCTCGTGCAGTGGTTTAAGGAGTGATGAATTTACTGTTATTATTGTTTGCTAGAATTGGTGTCTCAATAACATATTGTCTGCTGAACGCCTCCTTTTATTATAGTTTTGTGATACCTGGTGATGAATGTGCATATATACTTATTCTTATTCCGACACGCTTCTTTGAATTCAGATCAGTAAACTTATGTGGTTCAGGCATCGGGTCCCACAAGATACTCGAGTATGGACACACTGTTGTATATATGACCGTCTTACTACAGATTCTTGTTGCACGACAGCTCTACAAGCCATTGTGATCTACGTAGACTACATCCTGCTTCAGATAGGCTTACCGAGCCACCCTATCATCACCATTGCGTCGTGGACGCTGGCGGAAACATGGATATGCTGTTGCCTAGCGCGGTGGCATAAACGGGCAGATCTCATTCTCACTGCATCTTATATATATATCATTCCCAGGAGTACTCGATCCCGCCTCAGCCTTCAATCCAGCACGTTAACACCCCGAACGACGTATTGCAGCATGATTTACAATTGACATATACATTACTATATACTTCATTGCTATGCAGAACTCCAGATCTAAAAGCAAAATCACGAAAGAGAGGAAAACCCTAGTCCAAGACCATCGCACAACAACAGCCAACACCACCTCCCCTTCCCTAGAACCTGACTGTGGGATCTAGCAGCGTCTCCAGCTCCTTCTGCGGTGCCCATGGCGGCGCACTCTTCAGCTCAAAAAGCCTATTGGAAGCCAACCCCCGATAGAAGAATGAATCGGCCTTCTTCTGCCTCTTCGCTCGCTTGTCCAGATACTCCTTATATTCATGTTCCTCCAGCGTCGCAAACAAATACTTGGGATGCACGACAATGGTCTGCGCGCCCTTCTGTCCGAATCCAAAAGAAGTGACGCTGACCGCACGCATGCTGCCGCGGCCTGTCTCCAAGGACCGATTTAAAAACGCAATCTGCTCGTTCTTCTGCAACTCGGCTTCCACGTTGTCGAGGTTGCGGTTCCCCGGTACGATCCCGGTGTCCAGGATTTGCAGAGCGCCGTTGAGCATCCATGCTCCGGCGGCGCCTTTGGGGTGTCCGGTTAGATATTTCTGGAAGACGCCGAGGATGACATTCCCCTTTGCGCGGCCGAGGTGAGAGAGCTGTGCCTGGATGAGACTGCACTCGTTCTTCTCATTCAGCTTCGTGGACGTCCCGTGAAAGGAGGCGACGTCGAGGTCATCGATAGTAAGACCCCAGACAGCTAATGCCCCGCGCAGGGGCGCTATGCTGGGATCGTTGTGCCAGAAGGCATTGCCCAGGGAGTACTGGGCGTTTGTGAGATCCTTCCGTGCTTCGGCATCAATCTGTGCCGTACGCTCGCGGATATAATCCTCGGCCTCGGATTCCTCAATGTGGGCAATTTCAAGCTCGAGCTCTTCGAGGGCAGTTTTCCTAGCGAACTCGATCTGCTTTTTGCGAAAGTCGAGGCGCTTGCGTCGGTTCGAGATCTTGAGCAGTGGTGAGGAAACGCGTGAAGAGGAGGGCGCGGAGGATCGCGCCTCACGGGCCTTGGAAAGGATCCCCCTGCCAGGCGCAGGAACCGACCGACTCGCCTTGTCGCTGGATGTCTCTGCAAAGGCGATCACGCCGCGTACAGGCAGGCCCATCTCGACGGCAAGTCTTGCTGTTGTGAGGATCTGAACCCCGCAGCCGTGGGATTCCATGAAGCCGTTGCGCGTGCTTGTCGCGGGGCGAGACATCTCGGAGGCCTCGCGGCCCTGCTCGAACTCATCGACCGTGTTGGCGGTCGCTTTCATGTTGGCGAATTCATAGAGAAGCTCTTCGCCGAAACCGTCGCCGCCGCCGACGAAGCAGAATTTCGCTTTGCCACTGATCAGCGTGTCATAGCCCAGCTCTACGGACTCAATTGCGGTTGCGCACGCGCCGACGGGAGTGCGGATTGGCCCGGCAGAGGACATAAGAAGCATGTTCATCCAGGCGCCGATGGTGTTGACGAAGGTCTCTTGCAGGATATCCTTTTGCACTTCCTTTTCCGTGTACTGGCCGCGATACATCTGCTGGAGCGAGTTGAGGCCACCCAGGGAGGAGCCGACGCAGTTGCCCGCCTCCGAGACGTGGATATACCGGTAGATCTCATAGGGGTCGGTGATTCCCGAAGCGAGCAGTGCTTCAATCGAGCAGGCCAGCATGTACAAGGTCACCGGGTCCACCTGTGAGATCACATCGTCCGGGATTCCGTACTTGCGCGCGTCCCAGCCCGTGGGAATCTGCCCGATGACCGTCCGATCCAGCCGCAGCGCCTTGGGGACCATCAGCTTTGCCCCCTTCTTCAAAACCACGCGGCACTGATCCTGATCGCGCCCCTCTGGATCGGGGATAATGTCCACCTTGTCCCCGTGCTCCAGCTTCATTTGCTGCGCGGTAGCTTCGGGCACCTCCAACTCCGGGAAGTCCTCCTGGATGAGCACTTCGTGCAGCAGCTGCTTGTGTTCGGGGTGGTAGTTCGCACCGAACTGGTCGGGCTCAATGAGACGAATACCGGTGTGGGAGAGAATGTGCTCTTCGTACTTCTGCTTAACCTCATGGTCGTGGACACGCTCGTGGGTCTTTGCGTCCACCCAGCCCGGTGAGGGACCGTTCTCGTACTGGACCAGACCCATCAACCAGGCCATTTCAACGCAGCCTTCGAGGGAAAACTCTCCGTAGGCTTCCATCTCCCATCGCGTGCGCGCGTTGCCCCACGGTCCGATCTCCCCAAACCCGGTCACCACGACAACACGGTCGAGGTCGACCATACCCTGGAGGTCGGCTGCGAGGGGCTTAATGTCCTGGTTGTAGTCGATGGTCGGGGGGAAGTCCAGACGGACGTGAGCTGTAGGGGTGGGGGTGGCCGCAGCTTTCGCGGGTTCGGAATCGGCAGTGCATCTGGCTTCCATCTCCAGCTCCTCCAGAAGAGCTCTGCGTGTGTCCGCTGTCTCATTGATCTCTTTGCGCAGCTCCTGCACCTTCTGTCTGAGATCTGGCACCGCGCCCATGCGGCCCGATAAGTCGGCGTAGAGAGGCGCCTCCTCGCAAAGACTGCACATTGGGTTGAACATGAGGCAGAGGAGACACTGCGCCATTTCCTGCTGGGAGAAGGTTCGGCATCCTAGCTCCTCGATGCCTTCCGCTACCACGTTATTCCCGCTCATGAGACCTGTTCCCCGGGTCCAGCCGATCACGGCGCCACAGACGGAAAGGTAATCGGACCAGTCTTCCGAGTGCCAGCGGTTGAAGAGTGCCTCCAGGCCCAGTTTGGACTCACTATAGAGACCGTCTCCACCGAAAACCCCGTGGTTGGGGGAGAGAGGCAGGATGACCTGGGTTGGCCGCGTGTGCGCGCCCTGAGCTTCTTTGCGAGCCTTGACCGCACCGAGCAGGCGCAGCGTGTTGACCATCATGGCCCGATGAGCCAATTCGGAATGCGGGTCGATCTTGTCAATTGTTCGGCCATTCTCGGGCATCGCCGCAAAAGGCAGGATATGATCGAGATCCCAGTGCAGGCCGCCCTGGGCGTCATAGATGTAGTTGACTAGCGCGGTGACATCCTGCACGCTGGCTTGGTTGAAGGGCACGACGACCAGCTCTGACCCGCGAGAACCAGCCTGTGTATACAAGTCCTGGTACATGCGGACCACGCTGGACGAGAAACGGCTCGTAGTTACAATCACGCGAGCACCGCCGGCTAGGAGGCCCTTGAGTACTTCGGCGCCAATGGACCCAACGCCCGCGCCAGTGATGAGAACCGAGCGACCTGCAAAGGACTCTCCGACGGTTGTGGCTTGCTCCAGGACGGCGCGGTACTTCTCCGTGAGGTCGCGGCTGTATGTCCAAGCCGAAGAACCAGCGGCTCGTTGCTTCAGATGCAGGAAGGGCTCCAGCGGTGCTGCCTTCGCCTCCGTGCTTTTTGGAAGATACACCAGATCCGCGAGAGGCACTGGTTCAGCGCGGCCCTGCTCGGTGTAGGAAATCTCGCCCTCTGCGCTGATTGTCGTGCGCGGGCCCCGCTGATCCGGCTGCGCGAGGTATCTCCGTCCGTGCAGCAACGAGTCCCGACATCGCTGAGCAAGCTGCGTAAACAAGGACGACAGCACGGGCTGCTGCTCGAACCGGCCTACAATCCGCTGCAACACATCCAACAGCTTGGGGTCTGCCGCATCCTCAATATGCTTGCATCGATTCGCCGCCGGATCCACCTCTGTCTCACCCCCCGTCCTCGACACCTCATAATACAATTGTAGCAGATCCTGCAACGCCCAGCTCCAAGCGCTATCGAACCTCCTTGCCTTCCTCGCACTAAACACGGGCTGGACGCCGTCGATAAAATCCTCCCCAAGCTCCTGATGAATCTGGTCCAGCGCCAGCCGCAGATCCTTCTCCACGGTCGCCTGCAAATCGTGAACCGCACGCCGGTCCCCATCCAGATCGATATCCAGGTGTTTAGCATAGATCTTCAAGAGCGCCTTTGACAGCGCCTGCTGCCCCCCCGTCAAGGCTGCCAACGTCTTCTGATCCATCACCAAACTTCCCCCTGGTCCCGATGCCTCATCCGCGGCGCCCGAATCCGCGCCCAGCGTCAACCCATGTTCATCGGCGTAGAATTGTACGAGCCCATCGAAGAACGACCGCGCTTCCGGCTCCTCTTTCAGTCTGCTTCCGGGCTGCTGCGCAATCGCCAATAACAAGACAGAATCTTGACGCCCAGCACCCAAGCCCCAGCGGGACTGGAGGTATGTGCGCGCCGTTGCAACGGTGAATTGGCCGGGCATTTTCGACGCGAACATCGCGTGGAGCGCTTTCAGTAACACCTTTCGCATCTGGCCCGTGAAGGTCTTTTGGAGGGCAGCGCTGAGGTCGCTGACTGTGAGGTCTTCGGCGCGGTCGGGGAGAGACCCGAACTCGCTGGCGAGATCGCCGATGATTTCATTTTCTAGGGTTGAGCGGCCTGCGGTCGTTGTTAGATTGATAAATCCATCGCAGCGGGAGAGCTCAATAAATCTACTTACCACCGGCAAGCGATTTGATACTTTGCGTCCCGACTACATCTGTCAGGGGGATCTTCAGAATTCTCGACAACAGTGTGCGAACGATTTCAAAAGCTCGCGCGGGTTGGTCTTCGATGGCTTCCATGCCACCAGTCGGTTCTGCTTTGGCGGGGGCGGGAGAGGGCGCCACCGGAGCAGTGGGACTGCCAGTGGAAGCCTGGGCTTGGGTCTTGGCACCCGGAGCAGGCGCCTCCGCATCAATGCCAATACCAACGCCATGGTCCTCGTAGTAGATATCCTTCCCCTGTTTCTCGGAGGCGAGGAACTGACGTTGCAGCAGGGTGGCTCGGTCGCTGTGCAAGAATTTGGACTGGGCGGTTTGTTTGATCATGTTGGTTAGCGTTGCGGCAGGGCCGATCTCAATGATGCGTTCGGCGCGATATTGGCCGAGTACCACATCTTGAGCTTCGATCCAGCGGACTGGTGAGGCGAATTGGTATCTGGTAAGTGCATAGGGGTGTAAGTACGAAGCGTAACCAGGAACCGAACAGGAGGAGGGGGTGGTAAGGAAGGGGAGAGGGATCAACAGAGCTCATGAACATAAACAATTCAATAGGTGCACAAGGGGGGGAGGATGAACGTACGACATCAGCTCCAAGAGCAGAGTATAGGCAAGCTTCCGCTGCGCGCCATCATCTTGGGCGGCAGCCATGGCTGATCCCTTCGTCTTTCCCTTAGTTTGTTGGAGTGACACGGGTGAATGCTGCACGTAAGAACCCTTTTCAACACTGAATTCCGTCCCAGACGGCCGGAGTTACTATTATACCCTGTGGGCTCGGGGGAATGGCATCTATTTCGAAGAATCCACCAGCAGACTTCGAGATGACCTCAGACCTACTTCCATGTTCCCGGCGAGGCTGGTGCCAGCAGGGCAATAGCAGAAAGTGTCCGTTCTGGCCACTTGGGTGTTCCTACAGCGTTGGGTCGTTGGATTCGCAAGTCTAGAGTGGGTGAAGACCATGTGGCCAGATGCATCCTGCGTATGTATCTACCCGTGTAGTCGTCAAGCGTATATTACTGTATGTATGTAAGGCTGTACTGTACGTATGTATCGTATGGATCTTACGCTCAAGATGATCCTTTTCGATCGCATTATTAGCAACGCAATTCATTGGTCTGCTCGGAAGCCCTAACTAAGCCGAGAACCTTCTCCCGCTTGGCCCACAAGGCTGATCAAATCCCTGAAGTTCGATCCCGCCGCCACGGCGCGCCCGAATCCTTCCAGGCTGTGTAATCGGCTTTCGCTCCTCCTGGCCTTGGGGCCGAGAACGCTGTGTGTTTACGCGAAGTCGAAATTTCCGTTCCGAAGTATACCTGCAGTCCCCTCGACGCAAACCTAGGCGGAGCCCAGTCCGTTTGTCGTTCCAGTGATCAAACACAGCCTCTGGCTTTGGACTTAGTTCTATTCCTGGCTCTGGCTATGCAGGCGGGAGTTGGAGTGGCAGTAAGACCGGCTTTGTCCTGTCCCGGACTGTGCTTTCTTCGTGAAGCAGTGAGGCAGACGCGCAGCAACTCAGTGAAGCATCCCTTTCCCATAAACCCAGGAGGCTGGGTTGTACGTGATGAACGGGGGGTGGATTTGATCCTCTATCTCTGCTTGCTGCCTCTGAACTCGCCATGGCGGGCTCTTGCACGATCGATGAGCACAACCACTTCGGCCCCATAGTTGGAGACGCCTGCTATGGGGGGTTGGACTTTACCTTGTACTTTGAGGAAGCCTTTCTGTCTATCCTTCCTGCTGCAACGTTGATCTTGGCTGCGACCGTCAGGTGTTTCCTGGTTCGCAGCGCCAGTCTCAAAGTAAGGGGGGGCTGGCTGCATTCTCTGAAGCTGGTATGTCTGTCTATAATAACTGATGCCCTGAAAGGCAAACAGAACTGAGTAACCGAACTTAGCTGTTGCTTGCACCCTACTGCATGTCGCAACTCCTGTTACTTGCATTATGGATGAAATCCGGAACCCCAAAGACAGACCTCACAATTGCGTCGACAGTCCTGCGGTTCATTGCCACGCTGCCATGCGGGTATCTATTACACTTACAACATCATCGCTCTCTCCGACCATCGAAGATCCTAAGTATCTACTTCCTCCTCACTCTACTCTTCGACATTCCTCTCGCTCGAACAGTATGGACCATCCAAGGTCTCCGCACCGTCTCCGCCATCTTCATCGCAGGCACAGTAGTGAAAGCCCTCCTTCTGATCCTCGAGACCTGGGAAAAGCAACGCCTGGCGAGACCGATGTACGCGAGTGCTGCCCCTGAGGACTGGACCGGCGTCGTCAACCGCAGTCTCTTCTGGTGGATCAACCCCCTCTTATTCCGAGGCGCGCGCACTAGCCTATCAGTGGGTGACCTCTTCCACCTTGAAAGCTGCTTGCTCCCCGACCCGGACGGCAAGCACCGCGTCGTGGGTCACTGGGAGAATGTTACGGACAAGACCAAGGCAGGCGCGATGGTCGCACCGATGGCCAAAGCCTTGAAATGGGAGCTGATGGCTGGAGTCTTCCCCCGTCTGTGCCAGAGCGGGTTCATCATCTCGCAGCCGTACCTTGTCCGCGCCACGGTCGAGTTGTTTGTTTCTCGGGACCAGCCGGATTCCCGTAGTAAGGCGACACTGTTGATTGGTGCTTATGCGCTCGTTTACGGTGGCATTGCGGTTGCGACTGCGACAGCGCAGCATAAAACGTACCGGGTGATTACGATGATGCGCGCGGCGCTGGTGGATATGATCTTTGAGAAAAGCACGGCCATCAACGCGCATAAGAACGATGACTCGGCGGCCCTGACGCTCATGAGCACGGATATTGAGCGCATTACGCACTGTGGCCGGTACATCCATGATACGTGGGCAAGTCTGATTGAGATTGGCATTGCGTTGTACTTGTTGTATAGAGAACTGGACACAGCAGGTATCGCACCAATCATTATTGCTTTCGGTGAGCCTGGGCCCCTTCTCCTCCCATCCAAATCGTAACATGCTTACCTGAAAATAGGATGCACGGTGACAGCCATGAAGATCGCCATGATGGCCGGTGAGCGACAGAACCTGTGGATTGAGGCTATCCAGAAACGAGTGGCAATCACAGCGGAGATGCTGGGCTCCATGAAGGGAGTCAAGGTATCCGGTCTGACGGATCTCCTGTTTACCAAGATTCAAGCACTGCGAGAGCATGAGATTCTCGCGTCCCTGAAATTCCGCTCGCTTCTGATTGCTGTTGTTGGACTTTGTATGTCTCCATCGTCCTCTCCTATGAATGATTAAGCTAACTAGCGGCACCAGCCAATTTTAATACGCTCATGACGCCCATTGTAAGCTTCACCATCTACGCGATGAGCTCAGGGAGCGCACCAAACGAAATCCTCGGCAGTGCGCGTGCTCTAACCTCCCTGACTCTCTTCAACCTCTTCGCGGTCTTCATCGGCACCCTTGTTGAGTCGATCAGCGAGACAGCAATGGCTCTCGAGTGTCTCGATCGGATCCGCAGCTACCTAGCCCAGGAGGCGCACCAAGATCCGCGCGAGCTCATCCGTTCTCCTGTGACCGAGAAGACCCCCTGCATTGAAGCATTCGAAGTTGACGTTGGATGGAAGAGCGGCGAGCCGTCGATCCTGCACCGGCTCTCCTACCGAATCAAGCGCCACAGTTTTACGATGATTGTGGGCGCTGTGGGCTGCGGAAAGACGACACTGGTGAAGGCGATGCTCGGCGAGGTGAACTGTTTAACGGGCAAGATGAAGGTCCACTGCGACCGCATGGCGTATTGTGGGCAGGAGGCATGGTTGACGAATGGCAGTATACGGCAGAATATCCTTGGGGGTTCGCCATATGACCCGCCGTGGTATTCGACTGTGATTGCGGCTTGCGGGCTGGAGAAAGATTTTACTGAGCTGACTGCCGGCGATCAGACTGCGGTGGGCAGCAAAGGGGTTTCGCTGAGTGGTGGGCAGAAGCAGAGACTAGTATGTATATCCTTCTTGCCTGTTTAGGGCTGCCTTGATATACTGACAAGAGCCCAGGCCCTCGCGCGAGCCCTCTACTCCGGCGTCGAAACTATCCTCCTCGACGACGCTCTCAGCGGACTTGACCCAGCAACGGACGAACACATCTTCACACAGGTCCTCGGTCCCAACGGACTGGCCAGAAAGGAGCGCCTGACCGTGATCATGGTCACGCATGCCGTTCACCGACTTCCCTACGCCGATCACATCATTGCGCTAGATACCGACGGTACCATCCTCGTCCAAGGAACGTTCGACGATTGCTGCAAACGGCTCGATCACATCCAAGGGTTCGCAATCGCCCAACCCCCCGCGATTCAGATGAAGAGCGCCATGCCCAAGGCCGTCGAGGTCACCAAAGCAGCCCCCTACTCTGACGAGGCCATTTCGGACGCGCACAAGTCCAGCGACTACCAGACATACCTGTACTACCTCACCACGGTGCCGTGGCATAACTGGCTAGTATACTGCGGGCTCATGGCCATCTTCGTCTTCCTGCAGGCCTTCCCGACGGTCTGGGTGACCTGGTGGGCGCGAGATAACGACGCTCAGCCGAACAGGAACAGAAGCATGAGGATCGGGGTCTACTGGATGTTCGGCGTGCTCGGCGCCTGCTTCCTCCTCGCAACGGCCTGCTTCTACATGCTCAAGATCGTCGCCAAAACGGCGTCGGTGATCCACTCGCGCCTTCTACGAACCGTCGTCAACGCCCCGATGTCCTTCTTCGCCTCGACCGACTCGGGAACAACCCTCAACCGCTTCAGCCAGGACCTCGAGCTTATCGACATGGAGCTCCCACTCGCCGTTCTCCAGACGTGCCTTGCGCTCTTTCTCTGCGTAGCCCAGCTCATTATCATCTCCGCCTCGGCCCGATATATCACGGCCACGATCCCGCTCTGCGTCTTGGTCTACTGCATCATTGGTACCTTCTACATGCGCACCTCGCGGCAGCTCCGCATCATGGAAATCGAAGCCAAATCACCGCTCTTCTCAAACTTCATGGAGCTGCTTAACGGCCTCGTTACGATCCGCGCCTTCAACTGGGCCGAGCAATACAAGCTCCGCAACCGGGCTCTCCTCGCTGAATCCCAGCGCCCGTACTATCTCCTCTACGCCGTACAGCGCTGGCTCAGTCTCGTCCTCGACATGACCGTTGCTGGGTTTGTGCTTGTACTGATGGGAATTGCGGTGGGAACGATGCATAGTACGAACGCGAGCTCGTTGGGTCTAGCGCTTGTGAATGTTGTTTCGTTGAGTGCGAGTGTTAAAGCTCTTATTACTGATTGGACTGTGCTAGAGACCAGTCTTGGGGCTGTGACTCGGGTGAAGCATTTTACTGAGTCGACTAGGTCGGAGGATATGGTGCGGGAGAAGGATCTCCCGCCGGAGGACTGGACCAGCGGGGGGACCATAGAGTACAGAAACGTTTCAGCGTTCTATCGGTTAGTTTTTCTCGTCCTGTGTCGTCTCTAAAGTTAGGTTGATTGTTTGACTGACTGACTGACTGATTCAATCTCTTTAGGGATCCGTCAAAGCCCGTGTTGAAGAATCTTTCTTTCCGTGTGAAGAAGGGAGAGAAGGTCGCTATTGTCGGCCGCAGTGGAAGGTACATCCAATATACCTCAGCCCGCAGCCCTTCTTTAACCAAGCTACTGCTAACCACAATGTATTCCCAGTGGCAAAAGCACCCTTATCTCCGCGCTGTTCCGGATGATCGAGCTCTGCGAGGGCACTATCTGTGTCGACGGGATCGACATCACCACGCTCCGCCGCCAAGCAATCCGCTCCGCCATCATCGGTCTCCCGCAAGACCCCCTCCTCCTCGAAGGAAGCACAATCCGCGAGAACGTCAATCCATTCGACTACTGCCCCGATGAGGCGGTCATCAACACCCTGAAGCGCGTGGGTCTGTGGGAGATCCTCGAGAGCAAGGATGGGCTGGAGACGATAGGCAGTCCTGAACTGTTGTCGCATGGCCAGAAGCAGTTGCTCTGCATGGCGAAGGCCATGCTGCGGCATGGAAATATCATTGTTTTTGACGAGGCAACGAGTGGGTGCGTATATCCTTTTTTTTTTTTTTCTCTCGTCCCCTTTCATTTGCCATTCGATGAGATCCTAACAAGAAGCAGAGTCGACCCCGAAACCGACGACATGATGCAAGAGCTCATCCGCAGCTGCTTCGCCGAACACACAGTGCTCACCGTGACGCATCGGCTGGACACGATCATCGATTACGACCGCGTGCTCGTTATGGATAACGGCATCCTGCTCGAGAGCGACCCACCGCGGACCCTGCTTTCGCGTCCATCTGTCTTCCGCGAGCTGTACAAGTCCTCGCGCGGCTGGGAAGAGTACGAGCGTCAAGAGCGTGCCGATGCTGAGGCTCGGAGGCGTGAAAAGGCCGAGAAAGAGCGCGCAGAGGAAGAGCTACGTGCACAGAGGGGACTTATTAGTGAGAAGGAGGAGCCAGAGACGGTCAGTGCAATCCGCGAGCATTGGAATGTGGTGAATCAGCTGTTCGGAGGAATTATTCCCAGGACGGTTTCGAGGAGCCGGAGTCGGAGTCGGGCTCGCAGTCGGGAGCATAGTGCAGAGAAGCGAGAGAGCAAAAGGTACAGTGGTGGGGATTGGACTGGCGAGGGCGACGGGGATGGTGGCAATGGGGGGTTGGCGAGGAGGGACACAAAGAGGCATTTGACTGGGCTGGCTGCGAGGGGGCTGCATTAGTTCAGATGGTATTGGATTTAATAATTTAATAGAAGGTGGGCTTGGCGAGAGTTGGGAGATTTACTTCTACTAATGTACATATATGTATATGCTACCCTCGACGCAGAGAAACCACTGTCTCATTTTCAGAGCATTTGTCCTTCAGTTGCTGCTAAGATTGTTATACGCGATAGCTAGACATTCGTTAGTTATGTTTTTCTTTAACTCCCTCCACTGTGTTGACAAACTCACCTCCAAGGATGCTCAACCAGGCCATACTGCACCTCCTCAAGCCACGTTTTCAGCTGCAGACTCACCGGGCCAGCTTCTTCTCCATCCCGTAGACCGCAGGAAATACTCTGGTCTCCCCAGCGAATCGATCTCACCGGCGAGACCACCACCGCCGTCCCGGCACCAAACACCTCCAACAGGCGGCCCTCCTTCGAGGCAGCCGCCAACTCCCGCATGGTGATCCTCCTCTCTACTACTTTCATACCAGAGCCTGCGCCTCCATGCCTCTCCCTTGCGAGCTCCAATATTGACATTCGCGTCACCCCAGGCAGGATCGTCCCATCCAATTGCGGCGTCACCAGCTCTTTCTTCCCTGTGGAAGGGCTCACCCAGACTACAAAGAGATTCATGGTGCCAGCCTCAGTCACAAACTCCTCGCCACTCTCACGATCAGCCAGCAGCCACAAATTCTGCTGGCTCCCTGCCTCCGCGGCCGCTTCCTGCGGCACAATACTCGGCGCGTAGTTCCCCCCGACCTTGAACTCCCCCACACCACCTGGCCACGCGCGCACTGGCGACCGTGTCGCCTGCAACGTGACGGCCTTCATCCCATTGGCAAAGTAATCGCCCATTGGACTGGCAATGACAAACAGCATTGCGCTCCGGGGCCGTGAAACACTAATACTCGCGTCGGTGCCTAGCAACGTCGGCCGCAGGTAAAGGGAGTGACCCGGTAAGTGTGGGATGAATCTCTTTTCGAGATCGACATATTCCGCGAGGAGCTCCAACACACGGGATTCATCGAATATCGGAAGAGCGAGTCTAGCTGCGGATCTGTTGAGTCGCGCCAGGTTCTTCTCGGGCCGGAAAAGCCGCGCGTTGCCATGCGGGTCTTTATACGCTTTCATGCCCTCAAAGCAGGTGAATGCGTAGTGGAGGACGCAGGACGCTGGGTCGAGCCGGAGGGTGTCGTACGGAGTGATTTGCGCATTGTGCCAGCCTTGGGTTGCGGACCATTCGAGTTTGAGGATGTGATCTGTGGCAAGTATAAGCGCTATGTTGCTTGGGAGCAGGTATATATATCGGGTCTATGAGGGACACTTGCCGGTGAAAGACCGCCCAAATTGCAACTCGGACGGGTTGGGCTGTGCTTTGGGAGACTGGGTCTTCTCAATGCGCAGATGCTGGGGTCGAGATGAATAGTGGCGCCTGGCAAGTCCAGGCAAGTGCCAGCGGAACAGCAGCCGTGCCATCAGCGGTGACTGTCTTCTTCCAGACTGGTCGTGATCGGCGCTACTATTAATAAGTAATTCTTTGACAGCTCAGCGGCAGCAATCCTCCTGACGCGGTGATTGGCCAGACTAGTCCACAAAATAAGCTTGCCTGAAAGACTTAGCGGATCCGATCGCACCAATCAGCTGTTTGTGGGGGCTGAAAGCAAATCATGCTGCCTGACTGGGCCCTGTTTGGAACCCTGCTGGGCCAGCCCTGATCTGTCATCCTCCAAGAGTCTTTGTTGGTATAGACTCCCAATACCCTGACCGCCCGTTTCACCTTTTGCTTCTGCCTGAAATGCTGCGACTGGTTATATAGGGTCTCTAGTTCCTCAGTCTGCCCCGTCGGACACAATCCAGCTTTCTGGCCCAAGCCAACCAGACGCCACGATGAGTGCCACCACCACGTCCGCATCGGAGACCAGCACTCCAACATGTCTCTCTGTCCCTCCGAAAGAGAATGGCTATGTGCCGCCCGGCGCGTGTGGCAATATCCTCATGTACGAGGCCAGCTTTGCAGCGCCGGTCCTGTTTTCAGTGTTGTTCGGCCTGACGACGATCATCCATATTGTTCAGGCGATCATGTTCAAGAAGGTATGTCTACACATCGTACTGAAAAAAAAAAGAAGGAAAAGGAAAAGCAGCTCACCAATTCAGCGCTATGCCTGGGTCGTAATCATGGGCTCACTATGGGAACTCCTCGCCTTCATCATGCGGTCTCTGTTCGCGAAAAACCAAAGCAGCGAAGCCTATAACACTCCCTTCACGATCTTCTTCCTCCTCGCCCCAATCTGGGTCAACGCCTTCCTCTACATGACGCTCGGTCGTCTCATCTACTTCTTCCTCCCCAGCGCCCGTCTCGGCGGCATCGGCGCAAAACGCTTCGGACACATCTTCGTCTGGCTGGACATCCTGGCCTTCCTCATCCAGCTCGTTGGCGCGGCATTCACAACGGACACAGAGGCGTCGCAGGACACGATCATGCGCGGGGTGCATATCTACATGGGCGGTATTGGCGCGCAGGAACTATTCATCTTGATTTTCACCGGGCTGTTCATCCACCTGCAGCGGAAGATGGGCGAGATGGAGCGGCATGGAACCTTGGATGCGGAGAAAGTCGGAAGAGGGTCGATTCCGTGGCGGTGGCTGTTTTACGCGATATATGCCTCGCTGTTCCTGATCACGGTGCGTATCATCTTCCGGTTGGCGCAGTATGCGAACGGCACGGATATCGATAACCTGGTGCTGCGGAACGAGTGGTTTGAGTATGTATGGGATGCGGCACCGATTTTTATTGCCTTGGTTATATTGAACGTGGCGCATCCGGGGAGAGTGTTGGTAGGCCCCGATAGCGAGTTCCCGAGGGTGAGTCGGAAGGAGAAGAAGCAAAGAAAGAGGGAGAAGAAGGAGGCCAAGATTGCAGAGAAAGAGGAGAAGAAGGAGAGGAAGAGGAGGAGAAAGTATGGGATCATCGGCGTTGATCCGCTCGATGCGCAGGAGAGGGGTTCCGCCCGGACTTCGCGGCCTCAGGGAGAGAGCCAGAGGACGTGGTATGACAATGGTGGGAATGAGGTGAGGCCGTGATGAAGCGTTCTACTCGTGGTGTAATTTGGTTAGTTCATGGCGTGGGATATCTTTGCAAAATTCTCTTCGATCTTGTTATCATACATCAGTAGCTAATGCAAATATATGAAGAAACTGATATACTATGATGATGGAGATGAAGTAAAGCGAAGGTCTAGATTGATGTCGAGCTCAATATCCTTTTGAAAGAAACCACGGAGCTCAACATGCGGCTGTGAAGGAAATATACTATATACTAGGCAGCACCTCAACCCTCCTCAACCAGCCAAACGGATCCTTCTCGTCGCCTTTCTGGATACCCTTCAAGCGCGTCGACAATTTCTCGCACGCACTGCCAGGTTCATCGCTAGTCTTGTACCTGAACACCTGATCCTTCGAACGATGCGTGATAGAGCGGATGGAGGTGATCATAGCAGCAGTGCCGACGGCAAGAACCTCATCAAAGAATTCCAGCTCGTCGTACGGGATCTGCTCAAATACCAATCAGCCTCTGAGCTTGTGATGTGTAGGAAAGTCTGCATGCAAACTCACCGGCCGAGCCTCGACCCTCCATCCCAGAGACCTCGCCACCTCCACAACACTCGTACTGGTCACACTCTTGATAATGCACTGGCTGTTCGGCACAACCAGCGTGTACTCTTTCTCAACCCCAGATTCAGTATACTTGATTCCCACAAATCCTGATGTACTAAATTCGTCAATCTCGCTCCGGGTCTTACTGTCCAAGTGCAGCGTGATCCCAAACCCCTCCTTCCTCGCCTTATCACTCCACTTCAACACCGGCGCATAATTTCCGCCTACTTTGACGTTGCCCACCCCCAGCGGGGCCGCGCGGTCCAGCTCCTCCAGCACCACCGCGTCAACGGGTAAAGTGCCATGGTATGCGCAGAAGGGCAACACGTACACGACAAACTTGTACTGCGGCCCAGCGGCAACGGGCATCCAGCCGCCTGAGCCGAAAGCGAGAGGGCGAATGTACATGGCTGCCTCGCTGGCGTGCGGGGGCACGAACTCGCTGTTTTTGGCAACGGCGAGATTGACGGAAGCCCAGAAGAGGGGCTCCGAAATGGAGGGAATGGAAACCGCGTCGCAGGAACGTTGCATGCGGAGGGCGTGATCCGCGGGCCGGAAGATTTGAATCTGGCCGTGGGGGTCGCGGTAGGCTGGCATGGCACAATTAGAAGACGGAGATGATAGGGTGTAGGGACAAGGGCGAGACATACCCTTCATCCCCTCAAACACCTGCTGTCCGTAGTTCAGCCCGGGTGCTAGACCGTGGACTTTGAGGTAGTGGTCTTGCACGAAGACGGGATCGGACCAGGTTCCGGTCTGGTAGTTGAAGTCGCTTTCAACATGGCCGTTTACTAGTAAGTCTGGTTAGCATGGAGATGTGAAGACAAGAACGCAGACGCGAGAGGACTACCATCTAGGAAGGAGACGCCGACTTTTTCCCATTCTGTCCGGTATCAGCATGCATTACTCACGCAGCGACAGAGCCAGGATCCGTAAACACATACCAATGTCGCTACGAGGCTCGGCAGGAAAAGCAGACATGTTCACGGTGGCTAACTAGGCTGGGTGCAAATGTGAGTGATTGAAGGCGTGACAATTCTACACTGAGTGATCCCAACAAGCATCAGCATAACTTTTATAGCCAAGTATTCGTTGCCAGAGAACAAGCCATTGACGTCCGTGAAGTTCGTAGCCCGCAAGCTGAACATGCTTGCTTGCATGCTAACTTTGCATTCCTTGGACCGTCTTCTCTCAGCGAGTTTGCATCAGATCATTGGGCTGTTGGGGGCCATTTGTTCTAATTTTGATTTTTGATCTATTTTTTTTTTTTTTTTCCCCAGTCGATGCTTGAAGGAGGTGAGATCCACCGGGTAACAACTTCAAGAACTGCTTCGATTGTGTGTTGTCATAAATACCATACAAACCGTATTACAAACGGCTGTATCTGCAGTAATACTCGCTCTGTATATCTGACTTTCAGCCTCATACAGAGCAAGATGTGGGCCAGTCTCACCCCCAGCCACGGCAAATTGAGGAGCTTCTCCATCCCTGGGGGGCCGTAATCTATATAAATCCATCCCTGGGCGCTCGACCACACGCACCAGCCAGTCGGACACAGCAATAGCAACCACAAGCAGCACACCATGCGCTCAGTCATGATGATCAATCAAACTGCCACGTGGGTCACTCGCTCACTTCGTCCCAGGGCTGCCATGGCCGGCGCTGGCCTTGGCTACCCAAGTCGATACCTCACGACTGTCGAGTCTCCACTGCACGAATTGTAATTATACTCTGCGCCCTTTCCGGCCATTTCCCCGCCGCCGTACCTGCCTCAGTGCTGACAGACATCGTACCTATAGCTTTGTCGTCATATTCAACAAGAAAAACGCCAAAGAGTCAGATCTGGCCCCGGCGGCCCAGACCATCAAGTTCAGGGAGCAGGATGTCATCCTCACCTTCGCGGGCGACATGATGGCCTCCGCGGGGCCGGCCACGGATTCCGCCGCGGAAGTAACCCTAGGAGCCTGCTTTGCGTGCCAGGCGCGCAGCGAGCAGAGAGTGTTGCAGGCGATTCGCGCCCACGAGAACACCGCCAAAGTTAGTAAGATGCTAGCACGAGTCAGCGGGTGGGGGCTAATATGCACATTTTCATACGTAGGGGCTGTGGGATATTGAGACGGTAGAGATTTCTGCGTTGGAGACGGTTCACACGGGAGATTATGAGAGGGTCAGGGAGTAGAGAGTGGAAATTGAGGTGACTTGCGAGTCTTCGTGGACTTCGAGGCTGTATTGGCTGATCCATTTGTACGTACATTCTGTCCGAGTAGGTGTCTCTGCTTATTCCCATCCTCCCATGTCAGAAATCTGTATACCTCCCCAGCACCCCTGATTCTCTAAACCCCGTCACCAAAGGCAGCACCTCCAACCCGGAGAACTTGCCTGCAATCACCATCCCCTTCTGTCTTGCTTCCTCGAATTGCTCTTTACCCCAGCTGTCAGCGGATGCCTTTTCGACCACGACGTCCTCTGGCAGTGGCAACAACCCACACTCTTGCAAAACCCGCTCGGGCATCACAGTGAGCCTCCCCTCCTTGAAGACATACCTTGCCATACAAGACGCCAACACTGCCTTTGCATTTCCCTTGGGATCAAGGTCAAGATCTCCGCTGAAATTCCCGTCCCTGCCCAGCGACCCCTTCTTCACAAAATAACTCACCACATAAACCCACTTCTCATCCCACGCCAGCACGCGACTCCAAATCTCATACCGCTGTAGCGGCTTGATTTCACGATGAAATAAGCAAGAAACACCGCCCAGAGCCATCATGAGGGGCCGTTTGCTTTCCTGTTCGTTGCCGTTGCCGTTGGCTGTCCTGGTCTTCCCCGGAAATGATGCAGTAGAAAGAACATGCTTGAAATGCGCAATCATCAACTGCGTGCGGTTGATGTCGAGGTCTGAAAAGAAAGTGCTGTTGGACTTGTGCAGGTTGTAGTCGCACTCGATGACCGGGTTACTACACTCGGTGACAAAGTAGCTGTAGAGACGCGGGCGGCCCTGGCTGTCGAGCAAGGGCGCTGGGGCAGTTGAGCGCTTCCATACTAGCTCGATGAAGAGACTTTTGAAGAGGCGGTACTGAGTTGAGTGTCTCTGAGTTAGTAGAGAGTTGAAAATCATTGCATTCTTGCGGGTGACTTACGTGCCAGACACCAGGCAGCCCTTTCGCGTTGAGGAAGAGGAATAAAACACCCGCGCCAGTTAAAAGATGGGTGAGGCTGATGGATTCCCAGACTGTGTTGAGGAGGGTTTCGACCGAGGGGGACAGAGCCATTGTTGCTGGCTGATCTGGTGAGCTGTTCACTGAAGAGTTCTGTGAAGGGTGTGGGAGCTGCTGTTGCTCGAATTTCTCGCTCTCGCTCTTGCTCCCTCTGGCCACGGTCTTACTAGTCCTTAGTCAAGCACATAGTCCATGTCAGCAACAAACAGACTCGATTTACCATCCTTCCTGCCAAGCCGTATATGCAGATATTAGCCTCACGAACGAAGGGCTCGCCCCCGCGTGCTGCGCCGGGCGTATCGGTTTCGATCAGCCACGATGCGTAATGACCGCTAGAAAGTTAGGCTCGTTACTTGGTATGAACCGTAACGACAGTTAAACAGTAATGAATGCTAAACGGTAATAACCGCTAGGAAGAATGGCGATGTTGGGGAAGGTTCTGATGATGAGGGCAATGAAGGGCTACAGTCCACAGCCACCAAGCAGGCCCTGCTGGGTTCCAACGACTTCATACGACGGAAATAGTCTTGTGGCTGCCGTGGCCGACGTCGAGAACGGGGTTGTCAGGTTGACTCAGTCTGCGAGCAGAAAGTCTATCTATCGTCCCAAGCCTTGCGCTTCTAAGTCTCGTATGCGCGAGTCTGACCTGTCCATGGCCAGCATCTTCATTCTTTCACTCATCGTTCTCCTTCTTCTGTGTACGGCTATTCTGTCTTTTCTTCAGATCTGACTCTTTTTCTCTCTTTCTGCTGTTCCTGTTTCCTTGTGTAAAGATGCTCAGCTTTCTTCATCCCGCGATAGACCTGGCTTCCAGAGTGAAGTCAAGCCCGCTCATGGGCGGCAGGTCGTCTGCATCTTCAGAGGATCTCTTGTCTACTCCAATGATGGAGGATTTGGATACGCCCATCACTGAGTATCCCTTGGGATCCCCTCCGCGCATGCCCTACCGCAGTGAGGACATTGAGGCTGCCTTCCTCCGCTCCGAAGCCTCCATCAAAAAGTGGTCCCTGTTCCACGACAAGTTCGCAGCTACGTTGGACGATCTGAGGGGCCGACCCATCGACAGTGCCTCTCTCATTGAGAAACTCCAGAGCGTGACCCGTTCTGTGCGCGAGATTCTCGACAGTGGAGACCAGCTGGTGCACGAGGACGGCCCGCAGGAGATGCTCAAGCAGTTCGTGCGCGTCGTCAACAAACATCTCTGCCAGGATGAAGACATCCACACTGTCCTGGCGCCGTTGGCTCTAGAGCCGGAAGAGAAGTTCCACATCATCCAGACCTACTACGAAGCGATCAGTGTGACCCAGTTTATGCCACTGAGGAGGACCAGCAGTCTGCTCACGGACGCCCTCTGCCGTCGGGCCAACATTGTGGCGGTCTTCAATGGGCAGGGGGTAGAGAGCTACTTCAGTGAGCTACAGCATCTCTATGATACATATGGAGGACAGCTGGCGGAGCCCTTATATGCCATGAGCAACCAGCTCCGGAGGCTGGTGTCCGATGTGCGCGCCCAGGACATGTATCCCCATGGCCTGGATGTGGTCGGCTGGCTCGAGAACCCAGAGTCGCGCCCGTCCGCTGACTATCTCCTCTCTGCTCCTGTCAGCCAGCCTTTGATCGGTCTTGTGCAGCTTCTAAGTTATGCCGTCACCTGCAAGATCCTCAACAAGAACCCCGGCGAGCTTGGCCATCATCTCAGTGGCGCCGCCGGCCACTCTCAGGGCATTGTCGTCGCAGCACTGCTGGCCACAGTCGTCTCATGGCCGACATTCTTCGACGCCGCAAGCACCGCGCTCCAGGTGCTGTTCTGGATTGGGTGTCGTTCGCAGCAGTGCTTCCCATCTTCCTCCATCCCCCCGTCCCTGGTGAATCAGTCTGAGCGCCTGAGCCCCATGCTCAGCGTCAAGGGCGCTTCGCGTGAGTCCCTCCTCAAGGACCTCGACGCACACAACCGACATCTCCCCGCCACACAGCAGGGCTCCCTTGCCCTGATCAACGGCCGGCAGCAGTTCGTGGTGGCCGGCAACCCGCTCTCGCTCTACGCCTTCGCCAACACGCTGCGCAACAGCTCCAGCACCACCAACACAGCCCGCGTGCCGTTCAGCCAAAGGCCCCCGTTGATCACCGCGCGCTTCCTCCCCATCTCAGTTCCCTTCCACACCAGCCTCTTGAAGGATGCCGAGGCCCAAATTCTGGAGGACCTTCGTTCCGTTCACGTCCCCGGGAACAGCCTCCTCTTCCCTGTCCTCCGTACCGACAACGGGGCCGACCTCCGCGAGTTCGACAATCTCATACCCGAGCTCGTGCACATGGTCGTCTGCGGCCGCGTCGATTGGGAGCGAGCCACGCGCTTCCCCTCTGCCACTCATTTCCTCGACTTTGGCCCCGGCCGCGAGACCGGAATCGGGGGGCTGCTGGCCTCCGCAAAAGCCGGCACCGCTGCACGCGTGATCCTCTCGACCACCCTCACCGGCCCCAGCAAGACGCTCGGCTACATGTCCGAGTTGCTCAGCCGGCACCGTCCTGTAGTCTACAATACCAGCTGGGAACAAGACTTTGCTCCGCGGCTCGTCCGCGTAGGCGACGACATCCTCCTCGACACCAAATTCTCCCGCGCCTTGGGTCTGCCCCCAGTCATGGTAGCTGGCATGACCCCGACCACCGTCTCGCCGGACTTCGTCGCCGAGGTCATCAACGCGAACTATCACATTGAAATTGCCGGCGGCGGTTACCACGATGCAGCCGGCATGCGCTCCGCCCTCACCCGGCTCGTTAACCTCATCCCCGCCGGCCGCGGCATAACCGTCAACCTGATCTACGCGAACCCGCGTGCCATGGGCTGGCAGATCCCCCTCCTCGCCCAATTGCGGCAAGAGGGCTTCCCCATTACCGGGCTCACAATCGGCGCGGGCGTGCCCTCCCCCGACATCGCCAGCGAGTATATCCGCGACCTCGGCCTGAGCCATATCTCGTTCAAGCCGGGCTCGAAAGAAGCAATCGATAATGTGCTACGCATCGCGGATTCGAATCCTGGCTTCCCCATTATCCTGCAATGGACTGGTGGGCGTGCGGGCGGGCATCACTCGTACGAAGATTTCCATGAACCCATCCTGGACCGGTACGCCCAGATCAGAGCCTATTCGAACCTCATCCTCGTCGCGGGTAGTGGGTTCGGTGGAAGCGATGATACCATTCCTTATATCACGGGGTCATGGTCTACCGTCTTGGGATACGCGGCCATGCCTTTTGACGGTGTTCTTGTCGGCAGCCGCGTTATGGCTGCCCAGGAGGCGCGGACCAGTCCCGCTGTGAAGCAGGCGATTGTTGATACCCCCGGAGTACCAGATTCCCAGTGGGAGGGGACATACAAGAAAGCAACCGGGGGCGTTATCACAGTGAAGTCCGAAATGGGCGAGCCGATCCATAAGCTTGCGACGCGCGGGGTCCTGCTATGGGCAGAGCTTGATAAGGAGATATTTTCTCTTCCTGCGGCGCAGCAGCTCGAGGAGTTACAGAGACGCAAGGGCTCGCTGATGAAGCGACTGAATGCGGATTTCCAGAAGGTTTGGTTTGGCATCGACCAGGAGGGAAATCCCGTGGAGATCTCAGAGATGACCTACGCGGAGGTCCTCACAAGGGCTGTTGATCTGCTCTACCTCAAGGATCAGCAAGCCTGGATTGATCCCTCGTACCGGACCTTCGTGGCAGACTTTATTCGCTGCGTCGAGAACCGCCTGAGCGCGCGCCAGCCTCGACCTCGTGCGGTTTTCCAGTCCGCGTTGCAGCTGGATCGGCCCCAGGTCTTCCTGAGCGAGTTCTTGCAGGCCTATCCGGCGGCTCTGGAAGATGTGATTGTCCGCGAGGACGAGGACCAGCTGGTAAAGCTGTACAAGCAGCCCGGGCGCAAGCCCCTGCCGTTCATTGTCGCGCTCGACGAGTCGTTCGAGTACTGGTTCAAGAAGGATTCTCTGTGGCAGTCTGAGAGACTGGAGGCCGTCATCAATCAAGACGTCGGGCGAATCTGTATTTTGCATGGCCCCGTGGCGGCGCAGTACACCAAGGTCGCCGATGAGCCGGTGAAGCAGATCCTCGATAACGTCCATAAACCGCATGTTCAGGCCATCCTGAAGCAGCAGTACGCCGGTGACGTGAGCCTAGTCCCAACTCTGGATTACCTGTACTCCGCAGGAACAGTATCGCCCGTTTTGTCAGCGCAGGACGAGCTGCTGCTGCTGCCACATATCAAACACAGTCGTTCATACGACCCGCCCACCCTTGCGTACGATCTGGAAGGCCCCGACGAGAGCCTGCCGACCGAGAAGCAGTGGCTGGCTCTCATCGGCGGGACGAAGCCATCCTGGCGGAAGGCATTGCTGACGCTGAACGAGATTGTGCAGGGGAAGATGCTGGCAAAGAATCCCATCCAGGGCCTTTTCGCTCCTCGCGCCGGCCTATCCGTGCGCATCATTCACCCCGGACGGCCCCAGGAGACGGTCATCCTTATGCGGCAGAAAAGCAGCCATGGACAGGAGAAGGACGAGGCGACAGTGGAAATCCGTGCTTTATCTGCCTCAGAGATCATGCTGACTCTGCGAGCTCCTATGACGGGGGGCAGTGCTGGCAACCCCCCGGTCGATCTGGTGCTGCGCTTCACTTACAAGCCTACATACGGCAGTAACCCGATCCACGAGGTCATGAGCACACGCAACCAGCGCATCAGCCGGTTCTACAAACAGCTCTGGGTCGGAAACGCAGGGGATGATGGAATAAGCCTGCAAGAATCCGCCGACGACGTGCAAGTGCTGACCCGCGAAGCGATCTTACAGTTCACCAAGGCCATTGACAACCGGAACAGCGCATACAATGGGAAAAAGAACTCTAAGTCGCTTGCGCCGCTTGACATGGCGATCGTGGTCGCGTGGAAGCCGCTGATGCGCTGTCTCTTCACGGACGCAGTCAACGGCGATATCCTCAAGCTCCTGCATCTGAAGAACGATTTCCGGGTTCTTGACAACGCGAGGCCCATGCGCGAGGGCGACGTGTTGTCTTCGACAGCCGAGATCGAGTCGATTCGAATCCGCCCAGAGTCAGGGAAGGTAGTTCGCGCTGTTGCCACGATCTCCAGGGAGGGCACGCCCATCATTACCGTCACCAGTGAGTTCATTCTCCAGGGTCGGTATGAAGACTACCATAAGACGTTTGAGACAAGAGAAGAGCAGGTGTACAAGCTGCCCTTGAAGTGTCAGCGGGATGTGGTCCTGCTAGCATCGAAGCCCTGGTTCCGCATCGCCGCGGCCGACCTCAGCCTCGACGACCACCTGGACGACGAGCTCACTTTCCGGCTGAAGAGCTCGTACCATTTCCGCGACGCCAACACGTACAGCCAGGTCTCAACGTGCGGGACTGTCAGCTGTACTGTGGGGAACAAGGATATGATAATCGGCACCGTGATGTTCAAGAGCAACTCGCACTTCCGCAAGAACCCGGTCATCGACTTCCTGGCCCGTCGAGGATTTGCCGACGACGATGTCAAGCCGCTTCCGAATGCTGTGCCCCTGGCCGCAGACGTCCGCATTGAGATGCCCGTGTCTAGTGACCAGTACGCTGCCGCCTCAGGAGACAGCAACCCAATCCACATATCGCGTGCATTTGCGCGGTACGCAGGCCATAATGAAGGTCGGGTCATCCACGGCATGCAGACTAGTGGCCTGGTCCGCGGCGTCGTGGAGTTGCATGCGGCAGGAAACGATCCGCAGCGCATAAAGGCCTGGTCTGCTTCTTTCAAGGGCAAGGTGTCCCCCGGCGAGACCCTCCTCGTGGATATCAGCCACACGGGGATGAACAACGGCCGCTTGATTGTCGTTGCTACCGCACAGTCGGAGGCGTCCGGTGTAGAAGTATTCCGCGCGACGGCTGAAGTGGCCCAGAAGCCAGGAGCCTACCTGTTCACTGGCCAGGGCAGCCAGAAGCCGGCGATGGGGATGGACCTGTACGAGACCAGCCAGGCCGCACGCGACGTATGGCACACGGCCGAGCAGTTCTTCATGAACACCTACGGTAGGTTCCTCATCCCAGCCATACCTGGAAACCAGGACGCTAACAGCACACAGGCGTCTCAATTCTCGAGATCATCCGAAACAATCCCAAGGAGTACACCGTGCACTTTGGAGGCAGCCGTGGCAAAGCCATCCGCGAGAACTACATCTCGCTGGACTTTGAAGTGGTGAACGAGCAGGGTGAGATCGAATCAGTCCGCGCCTTCCAAGAGATCACCCATCGCTCGCGCTCGTTCACCTACACTTCCACCGGGGGTCTGCTGCACGAGACGATCTTCACGCAACCGGCGCTGGTGCTCATGGAGCTGGCGCGGTTCCACGACATGCGCGCTCGCGGTCTGATTAACGAAGACAGCTGCTATGCCGGACACTCGCTTGGCGAGTACGCCGCACTCGCTGCGGTGGGCGAGGTCTTCACCGTAGAGGGAGCCACCGCTGCGGTCTTCTATCGTGGTCTGACTATGCAGAAATCCATCGAGCTGGACCGATCCGGCCGGGACTATTCCATGGTTGCTGCGAACCCCAGCCGGGTATCGAAGAGTATGTCTCTCGTTCTCCCTGTTACACCTTTCATCCCCTGCATGGATCTGACATATACAGACCTCTCCGAATCCGATCTCTGTGCTATTGTCAGCTCGGTTGAAGCCGCAACAGGGGGTCTCTGCGAGATCGTCAATTTCAATGTCGAGTCTACGCAATACGTTTGTGCTGGCGACGTATGTGACCCGTCTGCCCTCGTCTGCCCCCGTCTGCCATCATACTAACAACTCCGTAGCTCCGGAGCCTCGACTGCCTTTCCAACGTCCTGGACTCTCTCGTCACGCACCCTGAACACCTCAGCTCACCCGAAACCCTCAGCACCTCCGTCCCGGCCATTGTCGCCTCCTGTCTCGCGCAGACTGACAAGAAGCCCACGCCGCTGGTCCTGCAGCGCGGCAAAGCCACGATCCCCCTGAAAGTCAACGTCCCCTTTCACAGCAGTCTTCTGCGCCCAGGCGTCGACACCTTCCGCCGCTCGCTCCGTAAGGCTATTCCAGAGCATATGGTTCGGCCGGAGAAGTTGATTGGGAGATATATTCCGAATCTGACGGCGAGGCCGTTCGAGTTGAGTAAGGAGTATTTTGAAAATGTTCTTGCTATTTCCGACAGTCCGTTTGTGAGGGAAATTCTGGACAGGTGGGATGATCATAATGTTGCCGTTGCCGTTTGTTGAATCCAATCAGATTTGTTATGTTCGCCGTTTGATTCCATGTCGCAATTGAGAGAAAGAGTATTGTCCTACGGTGTAGACTCCGGACAGTGAGAGGTGTCACGCATACTGCAACCAGCCCAGAGAGGTCACTACAATACGGACCCATGGCCTAACTGTGCTATATAACTGGCTGGCACGTAACTTGGTGCCATGGACCCCAGCACCACCATCCTCTCCCCGTCGTAACAGACGTACGTGTGGAAAATAAACGTCCAAGAAGTTTCGTATTTTATATCACCGGCCGTATATGTTTCTAATAAAAGCTCAACATAGCCTGATTCCAAAACCACGCTCTCCTGTGGCCCCCAGAGCAGCGCCATCTCCCCTGTCACCTGTGTCGGGCAGCAAGACAAACATCGATCGCCCGCTGCCCGAAATAGCTCGATAAGGGGATCCGAGGGAACCTCGACTTCGATCCCATTTCCGAACTCGGAGGACGTCTTTGTCTCAGGCTGTCAGCTTACAGGGATAACCTGAGGAGGGCCTGCACGCTGGGTGGTTCAGCTGAGCAGACGCCAGCTGACTCAGACAAGGCTGGCATGGGGCCATCCCAGCGTCATCGCCACTGCCAGCACGGCGAACCTGCTTGGGATTTCGTCGATGGCGCCTCGAGGCGGACCTGATAATGAGGGGAAAGCGCCCGCCACAATAACTCCTCAGGACTCCCAGGTCAACACATTGAAGAACATGACCGTCAATCCTTCCCGCTCCCTGCAGGCACGGTCGCGAAATGGGTGCATCACTTGTCGGTGAGTTGGATGCCCCCAGGTTGCCGGGCGAAAGGCTTAACGGCTGTAGCATCCGTCGGGTGAAATGTGATGAAGAACGGCCGCACTGTCGCCGATGTCTGTCGACCGGCCGCGAATGCGACGGGTACATGCCTCTCACGGGGCAGCAGCCAAAACAGCAACCGCAACAGCAAGTGTCGAAGGCAGGCTCCTCGGAGTTGCGCATCATCCAGCACACGCCGCAGGTGACCCAGCCCACGCAGCTGCGCATGTTCCCCGGTGCCAATGCACTCCTCACGGAAGACGAGTATCGAGCACTGGAATTCTTCAACGTGCAAACCGTCTCGTGCTTCGGACCCCGTGCTGGAGGCTGGCTGCTGAACGCCGCCTGCCAGGATCCGGCCATTCGGCGAGCTGCGATGGCCATGGGGACCATGCACCGCGTGGTGTTGTACCACAGCCAGATGCCCCCGCATGACCGCCGCAGGGGGATCCAGCTCGCCCTGCAACAGTACAACTCGGCGATTCATCAGGGACTGAAACTCTTTGCAGGCAGTAATGACAGCCCGGCGGACCGGATCCTTTGCATGTGCGTGCTCTTCTTCTGCTTGGACAGCCTCCAGGGCCACTTCCGATCGGCTTTGCGACACGTTGGCTCAGGGCTGCGCATCCTCGCCCAGCGCCAGCTACGAGGGCAACAGGCAGAGAACACGCTGCTGCCGCCGGACGTGATCCAGTCGCTGTTCGCCACCCTGGAGGCCCAGATGCTGGAGATCGATGGCCAGTCGCCGCTGTTAGACGATAAGGGACTGTCCGGACGGGACGCCGGCCGGATGGCGCCCCTCTGGACGCTCGAGGAGGCACAAGATACCTTCCAAAGCATCTACAATGAATTCCTGCGCTTGTTGATCTTCTCCGCAACTCTCGAAGAGCCGGTTGACGCACTGCAGATGGTGGAGATCATCGAGCAGGTAATGGTCCGCAAACAACAGGTGCAGACGGATCTCGACTCCTGGTCCCTCGAGTTCGACCAGTTCCTCGCGCACATCTTCCATTGGGACAGCGCAGGCCATGCATCGCAGCAATCGATCCGAATGCTCCAGCTCTGGCGCACCATGCTGACCATGGTGCTGCACATGGGGTGGCCTCCCCAAGACACTGCTTGGGAGAGTCATCTCAGCGACGTAAATACCATTCTCGACCTCGCGGAGCAGATCATCGTCATGTCGTCCCCTGTAGAACTAGAACCATCAGCCAGTGCGACCTTCAGTACCCACGGGCACTCGCCCACCGACAACCCCTCCGGTTCCCGCAGCCATAGCTTGTCCACGTCGTCGTCCGGCTCTCGCGATAACTCGCCTCCTCCAAATACAACAGCAACAACAACACCACCCCTCCCACAACTGAAACATGAAACCCAGAGTGAGCCCACCTTCACCCCCATCCTCCCCCGCGGATTCCACTCGACACCCCCGCGATTCACTTTGGCCTTCGGCATCCTCCCGGCCCTCTGGATCATTGCAACCCAATGTCGCGACTCTGGCGTACGCTACCGCGCTATCGAACTGATCGGGCGCAGCAAGCGCCGCGAAGGCGTCTGGGACTCAGATCTGCACTTTCGCCTGGCACTGCAGATTGCTCGTCATGAAGAGCAAGCGGCCGGGCTGGATGTCGGCATGGAATACACCCAAGCGTGTATCCCGTCCCAGGCGCGGGTGAGGCTGCATGGGAGATTTGACGAGGGGCGCAAGGCGAAAATCAGCTATATCCGAGAGAACGTGAGGGTTGGGGAGGAGATTTTTAGTTGGTGATTGAGGAACCAAAACAAAAGAACAAGAGGATTCTTTCTGTGTTCTTCTGGCAGGAGAAGGAGTGTGAGATGAAAAAGGGGTCCTCATGCTGAGCCTCGGCTCGGAGCTGTTGGGACCACATGCTGTCATATGTGAACCGATTAACAAGTGGCAGTGACAGATCATCCAACTATATCAGGATTGGCCAGTAGAGTGCTTTGCTACCTCCTCATCACCCTTGTATCTTTACAGGCATCCTCTCTTTCCACTTCCTCTTTCGGTATTGCTCCTGTCCCATGTCCCCATCAAGCTTTCATGTTACCAAATATATATCTCTGCTTCAAGTCTCTACTTCAAGCTCGCTATCTCTACCTACTAGCTTTAGCTTTCTCTTGCTTCTTCCTGCTGACCTAGCTCCTTTGGTGACGGGCAATTATTTACAGGTCGACAAGTTTCTTCCACCTTGACATATCAATCGCCTTTTGACTCGTCGGTCACTCCTCACCAGGCGCATCCCCTTTATAAACCCGTGATTTGAGTTAATACTATATTTAATGGAATCCAGTTCCACGTTGTGCGGATCTGCGCCCAACTCGAGCGGAGCTTTAACTCGCCCATAGTCTGCGTTTGCAAGAACGGACCATAGTGGCGTTCGGCCTTTTTCATTCCTGGACTCGATATTGGCTCCTGCTTCGACCAAAACTCTTCCAGCCCCCGTGTGACCCCATCGTTTATGGAGAGCTGCCCCATCCTGATAGTTTGCATCCACTCCATGCTGAATGATATACTCAGTGCTCAAGAGCCGGTCCGATAGGCGAGCATCCCCCAGTGCCGTTCAGGTTAACCCCTCCGTCCACGAGCAATTGAAATCTCTCGATTGATCCACTTCCCTACCAGACATGGAGAAACACCTGAACAGCTAGAGCACTCATCACAGTTAGAGACGTCTTAAGACAACCCAGTCATATACGGGGGGTTACCACGCCAACTTAGCAAGAGTTAAATATTCTTGGAAAAACATCATTCGGCAGTTCACTACAAACATGTTCCATAATACCTGCTGCAAGGCAGTAACCAGTGCCTAGCAGAGTCCCTCCAGTACGTTGGATACTGAGGTGCCATTGCAAACGCAGAGACTTCCTCTCCTCACACAGGCTCAAGCCCCCGAAAGCTCCGGTGAAGTATAAAATTCCCAAACCGCCTCCGGCACCCAAGTATTGACACCATCCTCTTCGGGATAGGGTGCGTCAGCCGCGCCCTGGATGTGACCACCGTCGTGGGCCGCCCACTTGACCGGATAGCCCGCCATGCAGCCGGTTGCGTCGGTCGTGATATGCGTTCTACTGCCGGGCGTGGGCTCCTCGGCGCCATCCATGGAGTCGCAGCCGTTGTTCGTGACGAAGCGGTCGCGTAGGGCGCGGCCGCCATCAATAGGGAGGGTGCCATCATTGATGCCGTGGATGCCAAAGTAGGCGATGGGGTCGGTGCCGCCATCGCATCCCGAGAGCTCGCCGCCGGCAATGACCGTGACCGCACGGAAGTCGTTGGCGCGTGCACAGGCGATGGCGTAGGACATGGAGGCGCCGTACGAGAAACCCATGGCGAAGCGCTGGCCCTGGTCAACACACAAGCCGGCGTCGATGTATTCGTTCATGGCGTCGATAAATGCAATGTCCTCACCACCAGAGTTGGCCCAGCCGTTGTTAATTCCCTGTGGTGCCACGAGGATGGCTGTGTCATTCGACTTCACCTGCAGGCCAAAGTAGGCCCATGGCAACCCGGTGGTGCCGCCACTCGCGACTTGGTCCATGGTTCCGCCTACCCAGTGCAGGCCGTAGACGAGCCTGTGTCCCTGATCGTTCTGGTAGTTCTCCGGCACATGGATGGTAAACTGGCGTTCCTGGCCGTTGACGGAGATGGTCTGGACGCCCGACGTGATGGTTGGGTCCGAGCCGCAGCCGGGGCTTAACACTGGGGCTCTGATGTGCTGTCTGTGGGGAAGCGCAGTGCCGAGGACAATGGTCGGGGCCACAAGCCCCAGGAGAAGGGTACTAAGGGGAGGCATGTTGGCGAAGGTTGAAGAAGCAAAGCGGTGCAGAAACGATGGGAAGAGTTACGGAGAGGGATGTTATATACATACATACATGCCCTGCGGTGGCATGGGAAATCGTCAGGCGATATGTCCGGTCCATTTCTGTGACGGATATGCTCACTCTGCAGGATATCGATTGATCGGTCTTGTCGAGCTTGTTTCTCTTCCATTCCCATTTTCTTGTCGATCCTCCCCGCTTTAATCCACTCCGTATTTCTCGATTGGGTGAAATTCCGGAGGTGGCGGCACAGACTCCAATCGAACCACAGAAAACACCTGCAGAGTCTGGGGACAGTTTTCTGGGGAATGGACCCGTGAATTTGCCGACGGCTGATACATCGCGGCGCCAGCTCCAACGATGTTTCAATTGACCAAAAATGCCCGAATTTTGCCGGTGATCTTCTGCAGGTGGGAATATAACTCGGTTTGTTTGAGGATCGAACTGCTCAACGGTGCTGTGATTGAGCACTCAGCATGCCCCTCCACCGAAAGTTTCATCCCAAACACCCAACGTTACAACGAATCCAGCGGCTTCCTCAATTCGGCACGGACATGGTTCGACTCTCTGTTCAACTTAGCGTGACGCTGCGACGGTTGTGGGTCGAGATTACGCTGTCAAATAAGGAGAACCTCATCCGCCGCAGGTTTCTGGAACCTTGACCACGGGTCTTTTCATAATCCCGGGGATTCTGGCATCATGCGCATCCGATCACTCCTTCCACTCTTCGCGGCGGCCGCATCAGCCAAAGCAGCTGAGACTCCCGGCCGCGACCGCAGCAGCCTCAATGCCGGATGGAAGTTCTCGCGCTTCACATCCAACCCAGACTCGCTATCATACGACACGCTCAAACCATGGATGCTGCCCTTGGCCAATGACTTCATCGTCGATGGTTCACAGCACGAAATCCCCTCAGATACGCCCCCGGGCGGCGATGTTGAGTATGTCCAGGCGTCCTTCGACGACTCCGACTGGCAGAGCGTCGACCTGCCCCATGACTGGGCAATCGAAGGCCCTTTCAACGCGCCTGGTATCAGCGGCGGCATGGGTCGGCTGCCCACGGACGGGGTGGGCTGGTACCGGCGCATCCTCACTGCCACGGCGGACGACGTGGACGGGAGCAAGTCCGTCTTCCTCGACATCGACGGCGCCATGTCGTACGCGGCGTTGTGGCTCAACGGGAACTTGCTGGGTGGTTGGCCATACGGGTATGCCTCGTGGCGGTTGGACCTTACGCCGTACCTGAAGGCAGGAGACAACATCCTTGCCGTGCGGCTGGATAACGCGGTAGATAACTCGCGTTGGTACCCCGGTGCCGGCATCTACAGGAACCTATGGCTTGTCAAGACGGACACGACGCATGTCGCGCAGTGGGGCACGTATATCACGACTCCTTCTGTGTCTTCGAGCTCGGCGACGGTGGACCTAGTGGTACAGGTCGAGAACAAAGGTAATGACACTCGACGGGTTGGCGTGAGCACGGATATCTATGCGATCGACCAGGCCACGGGAGAGCCCGGGACGGCGGTGGTGGCCTCGTTCGAGACCACTACGGTCAATGTCGACAGCGACACGAAGCAGTCCCTCAACGGATCCGTCAGGATCCCCAATCCCAGCCTCTGGGGTCCGCCGCCTGGCCAGACACCGAACCTTTACGTCGCCGTCACGACCTTGTCCGACAGCGAGACCGTCATTGACACCTACACGACCCGATTCGGAATCCGTTCCATCACATACGACCCGAACGAAGGACTCCTGGTCAACGATCAGCACGTACGTGTACAGGGGACGTGCAACCATCACGACCAGGGCTCCATCGGCACTGCCTTCAACTTCCGGGCGACGCAACGCCAACTGCAGACTCTGCAGGAGATGGGGACAAACGCTCTGCGCACGTCACACAACCCGCCTGCGCCAGATTTCCTCGACCTGGCGGACGCCATGGGCTTCTTGGTCCTCGACGAGGCCTTTGACTGCTGGTCGGTGGGCAAGACGACCAACGACTATAACCTTCTCTACTCCGACTGGCATGAGCCAGACCTGCGTGCACTCGTGCGGCGCGACCGGAACCACCCCTCAGTCATCGCCTGGAGTCTTGGAAACGAGATCCCGGAGCAGGGGGAAGACCTGGGAGGCGAGGAGGGCCAGGAGCTGCACGACATCGTGAAGTCCGAGGACCCGACGCGCCAGTCCACCTCGGCCATGAACTCAGCCCCCGAAACGGCGCCGCTGGCGAACGTACTCGACATCGAGGGGCTGAATTACCAGGGCGAGTACGGCGCCTACGGCAGCTTCCACAGCCAGTTCCCCGACAAAATGGTCTGGGGTACGGAGACGTCGTCGTGCATCAGCAGCCGTGGTACCTACCTCTTCCCGCCGACCAGCGAGAATAATGATATGTACAGCAACGACGGGGGGTCCGACAGCAGCAACTTATGGGTCAGCGCCTACGACCTCTATAACCCGGGCTGGGGCGCCAGTCCTGACCAGGTCTTTGTAGCGCAGGACGACTTCCCCTTCGTAGCCGGCGAGTTCATGTGGACTGGCTTCGACTATCTCGGCGAGCCGACACCCTACGGCGACAACGAAAACGCGCGCAGCTCGTACTTCGGCATCGTCGATTTGGCTGGCTTCAAGAAGGACCGCTACTACATCTACCAAGCCCGGTGGCGGCCCGACCTGCCAATGGTCCATATCCTCCCGCACTGGACCTGGCCCGAGCGCGAAGGGCAGACCACCCCCGTGCACGCCTTCAGCGCTGCGGACGAGGTTGAGCTCTTCGTCAACGGTGTCTCCGCCGGCCGCCAGACACGGCCTGACGAGTCCGTCTACCGCTTCCGCTGGGACGACGTGCAGTATAGCGCCGGCGACCTCCGGGCCGTGGCCTACAAGAACGGCAGCCAATGGGCCGTCGACACGCGCAAGACGGCCGGCGACGCAGCGGCGCTGAATGTCACGGTCGACCGAGCGAGCATCGCCGGCGACGGGGTGGACCTCGCGTACGTGAGCGTTGCTGTCACGGATGCCGATGGGACGGTCGTTCCACACGCGGACAACACCATCACCTTCAGTGTCAGCGGGCCGGGGAAGCTGGTGTCGACGGATAACGGCAACCCCACCGACCTGACGGCCTTTCCGAGCCCGACCCGCAACGCGTTCTCGGGGCTCGCGCTGGCGATTGTGAAGGCGAATAAAGGAGCTACGGGGCGGATTACCGTCTCAGCCAGCGCGGATGGACTCACTGGCGGGGATGTAGTCATAACGGCGGGGTGATGCAGTACTTGCACCAGTCCTCAGTATTCAACATACTGAAGGGACTCAATTGCAGTGGTACAGAGTATGGAGATGGAGATTCATCGTGTATCTATATGTACGGCATTCAACTGCCTCAAAAAAGACAGATAGTTCAGGACACCTCGCGGTGATCAAATCCATTGCGGTGCAGGAACCCTCCTTTCCCAACCAGAAGAACAGCACTTCGAAGCCTCCTATCCGTCGTCGGGAATATTCTCACATCCAAGTCTCCTATTATTGGGACATCTAGACTGGACTTATTTTCTCCTGTTATGTGCCTTGACCCACCATAGCCTCCTGGACGCACGGCTACACATTGACGTGGACATGCGCCTTGCCGCTGGAGAGGGCCGTCGCCCGCGTCATGTTGGACACACCCCACAACCCGCCGCCTAAACTCTCCCCGGACTTGAATGCTTATGAATTCGGCGAATTAAATGGCCACTATATTGTCATTGCCTCGCTATCCTCGGGCGTATACGGAAAATCTCTGCGGCAACTGTTGTGTCTTGCATGCGTTTAACATTCCCACGGCTTCGATGTGGATTGATGGTTGGAATCGAAGGCGGTGCTCTACCCTGATATAGATGGTGAGAGTCATCTCCCCAAGGAAAGGATTGCATTGCTGGAGAGGAAAATCAAGCCAAGGTTAAGGTAATATAGGTCTGAGTCTAAAAAATAAAATGAAGACGGAGTGTGCTCTGGTTATCGGGAGCTCTACACAAGACTTGTTGATAAAAAGACATCTATAGCAAGAAGAGTATCTGTCTAACAGCTAGCAGCCTGTAGAATCCAGTAGCAGCAGCAGCGGATCTTATAATACTAATGCAGTGACTCCAATCTGCTTCAAGACACGATCCAAAGAGCAGAGAGAGTTCTCCTTGTTTATCAATCCCCCTCACTGCAGTCGCATCCTATAACCATGGCCTTCCTATCTGCCCCTGTATAAAATAGGGATGCCTTCTTCTTGTAATAGTGTTTATAACTATAGTTCTTTCCTTTTTGCATCTACCTAACCTTTAATATTCATCTTAGCTTTAGAACAAGCTTTTCAATTTCTAGTACACAGGCCATCCTGCTAGGTATACTATATCAAAGTTGCAGGTGCCCGGTAATACTGCAGCCTGACCACGTGAAACAATCCATATTAAGACCAACGCACAAGACTAAATCTCATGCCTTCGCCACTTGCTGCTGCAGGTACGCGTCAAAGTTCAGCACTGCCTTACCAAGTACCAAAGCGCCTTCTTTGCAATCCTCCTTGTCGCTCCATTCTTTTGCACAATGACTGATTCCATCCTTACCCCGCACAAAGACCATCCCCGTTGGGCACTTTAGTCGAGTCATCGTGGAGTCGTGTGCAGTGCCGGTACGAGATCCAATGCCCTTGTCACCACATGCTCGTCGGACACAGTCGACTGCCTCCGGCCAGAAATTATCGGGTAAGAGATGCACTGGTCGCGTCAACTCATATTCAAGCCCATGAAGAGCCGCGATTCCTTGGATTGAGCGAACAATATCGATCCCCATGTCCTCAAGACCCTCGGTCTCCCTGTGCATTAGGCAGAAGACGACTTTTGTCTTTGACTGGATGTTGCATGCACCACTTGGACCACTTTGTATGTTAGTCACAGTCGTGTATCCATTTTTCGCGTATGCTAATGTTTCCAACTGGACGATGAGCTTTGCTGCGCCAGTCAACGCATCCCGTCGCCCATACATAGGGTACGTGTTGGCGTGGCCGTCCTCGCCTGTGAAGACAACCTCGTAATATGATATTCCTTGCCAACCCTCGACCCAGCCAACCGGCTTGCCAGCTTTTTCTAGGTCTGTTGCTTGCTCTACATGCACTTCGAAATGGGCGGATATAGGGAACTCCTCGAAAGTGTTTGGGCCATCGCCGACATAGCCGATTTTCGCTAACTCGTTGCCCATGGTAATACCGGAGCCATCATTTGAGAGAGAAGCATGAGCCGCGTCGATACTAGACTGACCTGCATAGACAGTCGATGACCCCAAAGGTGGGAAGAAGCGAGCACCTTCTTCGTTGGTCCAATTGATAAGCACGAGAGGAGCACGCGTCATAATGCCCTGCTCCTTGAAGCTGCGGATGACCTCAAGACCTGAAATTACCTGCCGCAACAGTGAGCCATTCCTTCTCAGGCAATAGCATACTATGCAACTTACCCCGAGTGGCCCGTCGAATCTCCCGCCTGTAGCTACTGTGTCGAGGTGGCTGCCCATAGCAATTGGTGGGATTGTGTCGTCCTCGCCACCAAACTTGGCGAATTGGCTTCCCGTGGCATTGACCTTGTACTCTGCGCCCAGTTGCAGTACCTGCTCTCCGAACCAATCCCGCGCCAGCTTGTCATTCTCGTCAGCACAGAGGCGTGTTACACCTCCGGGAGAAGGGGCGCTAAACTGGGCAGTGTAGTGGATATCATCCCTATGTGCCGTCAGATATATTCATTTGTAACAGCACAATTCGACACACCATAACCGGTCGCCATTTATAGTCAGCTTCTGTGCGATTGGCACGGAGCCATACGAACGGCGAACGGATGCTGTATGCTCAAAGGCGAGAGGTGAACAAAGTCGAGTACGAAGAGCACGTGTGAACATTATGCTGCTATGAACTCTCAGTAAATATCACTTCACATATCTTCGTACAAGAGCCCTCATTATATCTGCCGTGGAGACTACGGGCTAGTCGCAAAGAGGAAAATCGGCAGAGAGGCGGCAGATATCCCTATCTATGAGAGTATCGAATTTGGAGATGGACTCCAACAGTAATAAGGCGCCGGATTTCATCAGCACATATCTTATCAACGTAGGCGTGTCGTCGATATGTGCATCAATCGTTCTCCTTTTAGAGAGGATAAGCATCTCCTGTTTCGCTCAGGTTGGCGTGTACCCGAATAGGAAGGTCGGCTGCCCGCCAACCTAGCCTAGTCTCGAAGACCTCGTAGTATTGTGGAACTGCATCCTCCAGTGCTATCTCCGGCCCACCTTCAGCCGGTACACACACATTGATCAAGCATCGATGATCGACAGTCAGCGTGCCGATAACCTATCAGGCTTTGATTGGTATTGAAGGCTCTATCAGTCGGAGTCAGGGTTGTTGTGTCTTCACCTGCATTATCTGCCTGGCTGTGTTATCCGATTCCCGGCCCATCGTCTCGGCAGATCTGGTACTCATCGGGTTCCCGATTGCCAGGGATACGTTTTCCTCATAAATTCCCAGCGACCTGCCTGCGAGCTGCCAATTCGGCGTTTCGATTTGAGAGCCTCGAAAACCAAAAATGAGCTCCGCAGTAGCTCCTGTCTTGCCCCAAGGCGCTGGGTACGGCGTTGTCGTCGGAATCGGCCTGTTCTTTGCGCTGCTTATGGCATTTGTCTCATATCTCCAAGTATGTGTCCGAGGAGTACGGGGTGGGTGGACTTCGCTGATGTGTGCAGAATCGATATACCCAATATTCAACCAAGGCAAGCGAGGAGTTCAATACTGCGAGTCGCAGTGTCAAGCCAGGTTTGATTGCCAATGGTGTTGTCTCGGCGTGGACATGGGCCGCAACGCTCTTGCAGAGTAGTACTGTGGCCTACCAATATGGGATATCTGGTCCGTTCTGGGTACGTATTTAGCCCATCGCTGGATGCCTTGCCGGTGCTGACCGTTGCAGTGTGAGTCCATCCCTATGGAGCATGTATTGATGTTAGTAACCAAGAAAATCAGACGCTGCCGGCGCGACAGTACAAATTTTCATGTTCTCGATCCTTGCCTGTAAGGTGAAGCAGAATGCACCATACTGCCATACCTTTCTGGAGATCGTATACCATCGCTACGGCAAGACGACACATATGGTCTTCATCTTCTTTGCGCTCATGACAAACACCCTTGTTGCCAGCCAGCTACTTCTTGGTGGAAGTGCGGTTGTGACAGCACTGACTGGCATGAATGTATACGCCGCCGTGTTCTTGATTCCTCTAGGCGTCTGCATCTATGTCGTCCTTGGCGGCTTACGAGCGACGTTCCTATGCGACTACTCTCACACCATAATAGTCATGTTGATTATCCTGTACTTTATGTTCGACGTCTATACCACAAATGACTCCATCGGCTCGCCATCCCGGATGTACGATCTCCTCCAGGCAGCGTCGCTGGAGCGCCCGGTGGACGGGAACACGAACGGGTCCTACCTGACACTCAAGTCGAACTACGGTCTAATATTCGGCGTCATCCAACTATGCTCTGGATTGGGTACAGTCTTCCTTGATCAAGGCTACTGGCAGCGGGCTATTGCCAGTCGACCTACTACGGCTGTGCGTGCCTATATTATGGGTGGGCTTTCGTGGTTCGCCATTCCTTTCGGATTCGCAACAACTCTAGGTCTCGCTGCAGTGGCGTTGACGGATCATCCCAGCTTTCCCACGTATCCGAACAACATGACGAGCAGCCAGATCTCAGCCGGCCTTGCGGCTCCGTTCGGTGCTACAGCTTTGGCGGGAAAGAATGGCGCGACTGCCTTGCTCCTGACACTGTTCATGGCCGTGACCTCCTCGGCATCCTCGCAGCTAATCGCTGTCTCATCGCTCCTGACTTTCGATGTCTACAAAACCTATATCAGGCCCAAGGCTCATCCACAGGAATTGATATTCGTCTCTCACTTGATGATTTGCGCCTTTGGCGTGGTAATGGCCTGCGTTGCTTGTCTCTGGAACGGCATCGGTATTGATCTCGGCTGGTTGTTCCTCGTAATGGGCCTCTTGATCGGCGGTGCCGTGTTTCCAGCTGCCTTTGCGATACTTTGGAAGGGACAGACGAGAGTTGGCGCCATCAGTGGTGCCATCGGTGGCCTGGTTGCCGGGCTCGTTGCCTGGTTGGTCGAAGCTAAGGTGTACTACGGAGAGCTCACCGTCAAGACAACCGGTGCCGAATATCCCACGTTAGCCGGTAACATGGCCAGCGTGCTCACCGGCCTCATCCTCACAGTTACAATATCTTACCTCAAGCCGGATGATTTTAACTGGGAAAAGACCCGCGCTATCAATGCTCCTGACACGGCGAGGATCGTGCCGACTGAAGATCCAAAAGCCCCCACGATCGAAACAGCACCGAGTGATGAAGGAAACAATATTACTGCAGATGCGACGGTATCTGAGGACCCCAAAAGTCTCCAGAAGACATTCGTCATGGCTGTCATTGTATCGACTGTATTGTCAACAATCATGGACATTATTATCCCTATACCCATGTTTCTGACTCACTATGTTTTCTCCAGACCGTTCTTCACGGCATGGGTAGTGATATCTTTTCTATGGGTGTTTGTGGCGTTCTTCCTTTGCGGAGTTCTGCCTATCGTGGAGACGAGGAAATTCTGGGCCGCGGTTCTTAAACGGATATTTTCTGAAAAGGTGATTTTAAATGCAGAACAGGGACAGGGACAGGCGTCCGATGAGGATGCGGAGCCGGTGATGGTGGTCTCAAAGGCATAGGAACGCTGGGCATGAATGCTGACAGGGTATATACGAATTCTAGACATATCCAACTATCGTATTTACATCAGACCCTCGGGAACCCCGCAACTGGTCCCACCATGGACGTTTCTTGGTATACAGGGACGAACCTCATAATTGTTCACAGCCCTACAGCCGTGCTTCTCGTAGTCCGTGCCACGTAGGCGGCGATGACAAGTCGCTCATTTCAGTAGCCTTGCTATAGACTAAAGTATATGAGCCGACGGGTCAGGTGGACCTGATTGAACGACTTGAGCAGTAACCAAGAGGCCATGGCGATGTAGTAGTCCAGGTGGCTGCTAAGGTAGCATCACAGCCCACTGCCCCGATACTCGGTGCGTAACCTTAAATCGAGTGAATGGCCCTAATGTACAAGACAGGGTGCATATTTCCCCTATGCAGACCCGACCAATACATGATGCACGTTTTGTGGACAAACTTGCTCAATCAAGATCCTACTCGTTTTCCCTAATGCACAGAATTTATATAATGTGTGGAGTCGAAGTGTTGGTGAATGTTTATTCTTCAGCCCAATCTATTTTGGAAGATCTCTCTACGGCAATGAAACTGATGCAGTGAGAGTGTGTCATAATGTTCCAGCTGCCAAACCAGAGGAGTCAATTTCAACTACGAGGACAGCGCCCAGCGTCGGCCTAAACCCAACACTAGACGACCCCATAACATATTCACTTGCGAGTAGGGGGGTGTTAAGACGTGATTGCAGGTCAGCTGGGGTCGTCGCTCGAGTCGAAATGGTGTACATAAGACTTTTGTCATGCCACTGTAGTAGGTGAGTCAGCTATTCCACTTTGTTTCCAATCAAGGCGTGTGTTATTGTGTCTGTTCGACATCCTCAATATCGCACATCCTTCGTCCTCCCCTTTCTTCTCGACAAATTCCCGATTTCGACGCTCCTAAAAAGCCAAAAAGAAAAGAATGGAAATCAACGAGTGAGTTTCTGCCTGATCACAGATAACCAAAGTCTTGGACCGTCCACTCATAGTTGTACACAAAAGTGGGAACGCGTCCACTTCCAGTAGAGCGTCAAGCTCCGCACAAATCCGCGACTCCGAGATTAGACAACGTCACGCGAATCTTATGGAGAATCGGACCTTCGCTGCAAGATATTCTGGCTCCCCTGCTGACTTCTGCACGGAAACCAATAAAATAAAACAGGCGGTTGACCGTATGCAGGGTATGCTCCCTCCTGAACCCTCGGGGGATGATCCTTATTGGCGTACTTAGCAACAGCACCTGCTTTAATATGGTTTTTGGCCCGTCTGAATGTTCTGGGTGTAGGTATAGAGCTGGTCACGAGGGTTTATTGCTGTGCTACAGAGCTATTTTCTGGAAGGGGTTTATCCGCGTTATCTTAATCGATAATCACTTGAATTCAGCATTGGGCGACCCCAAGTCTCCAACAGCCCTTCTCCACCAGGTCTTTCGTCGGTCCCCAGGCGCCCCTCTTCCACGCCCACATTTCTCCGACTCCAAACTTGTCTGAGACCACATTCCTCCGACTGCGAAAATGCCAGAAACCGACAAAGCTACACTCTCTGCGCGCCCCTACCGATCGCACAAGATTCCCGCCTGCGATTTCTGTCGCAAGCGGAGAAGCCGATGCACCCAGGAGGTCAACGGCCAGCCATGTCTCCTCTGTCGAATGCACGGGGCAACCTGTTCACGGGCGACCAACAATCAAACGATCGACGAGCAAAGCCCCACTACGAGCGCAAAGAGACAGCGGATCGCAAAGGAAAACCAGGAATACCATGACGGATCCCTTGCATCACGGTCGACACCTCGGCCATCGCGCAATTCCCCTCCGAGAGGCTGTCATTCTGCACCGACACCGGAGTTCACTCCAAACAACGTATCCAGCCAATCGAGGCATATTGTCGGGCCGGCAATGGCTCGCGATGCTCAGGTCCTTGAGCGGTGCATGTCGTCGATCTATAACGCTGCAGTCTCCTATGCCAGGCCTAATCCGTACAGCGTCTATTCTGATGACACGCGCAATCCCGTAGTCTATATGAAGGTTCCACGACAACGGGGTGCCGTGCCTTCGGGAAACGGGACTGCGGGATTCAAGCAGTTTGAAGCCATGGAGAAGGTTATTGAACCACTGGGGTCTGAGCTGTGTAGCGTGTTCGTCTCCCTTCCGGTTCGGTGGGTTCCTTCTAACCGTAATGCAGATACTTCAACACTGTGCACCCGCCATTTCCGATACTGGATGAGAAGACGGTCCTGGAGGCTTACCAGAAAGATGGCCTCCCTCATACCCTGGCCTGTGAGATCTATGCGGTCTCCCTAATTCTCTGGAAACGGTCTCCGAAGATTGTGGCCACCGGCCGACCGGCTCCAGACATTAAGTACATGTGGAATCTAACCGTCAGTGCGATGAACGACGATTTCCTGAGCCCTAACTTCTCTACCGTCCTATCTTGCATTCTGGACCTTCTGGGCCGTCCGATTACGTCCATCACGTACAACGCCGTCAATATCGGTCGCGTTGTCGCTCTCGCGCAGAGTCTGGGATTAAACCGCAATCCTGCCAGCTGGGGTCTTGATCGTCGGCAGAAGAACTTACGCATCCGGACGTGGTGGGGGATCCTGATTCATGATCAATGGTATGTCTCTCTGCAGCATATTTGAGAGTTATGCTTACCGGAAGAAGGGCGAGTCTCTCCCACGGCACACCTCCTCACATCCACCAGTCGCAGTGGGATGTACCATTACCAGAGCCTGACTCGCTGCTGATCAATATTCCCGCAAGTCAGGCACTTCCTTCTGATATTCGAGTACAGGGAGGTCAATCCTTCATCGCCCTTTGCTCCTTGACCACTATACTCGGACAAATACTGCCTCTCATTTACGCCTTGGAGATTCAGCCACTGGAAAGCTCATTCAGGACTCTGCGACGACATGAGACTACACTCAACGAGTGGGAAGAAAGCTTACCGCCGTGGCTACGTCCTACATCTCTGGTATTCGAGCGGAAAGCGGTAGGGGCTCTCAATCTGCAACTCTCGTTTCTGGCAGTCAAGCTCTGTCTGTCCAGGATTGCCCTTTTGGTATGTATCTCGGTCTTATCTCCCACGCAGTCTAACATGGGTATTAGGAAATACATCGATCAAACGAGTCCGCTTCCGAGGAAGACAAGTCATACTACCGATCGAGATGCCGTAAATGCGCGCGAGCTGTAATAGACTTCGCTACCAACCTCTCGGAGGATGAGATCGATGCGTTTTGGTTGCCGTATACCGCATATCATTTTACTTCAGCGGCCACACTAACTCTTCGCTGCGCTTTGGAAGCTGAGAACGCTGATACAGCGCAGGAATGCGTGGCTACCGCGAAGAGTTTGATAGAATTCCTACGCCGCATGAAAAATGACGTGGATTGGGATCTTGGAGATATCTGTCTGGGACAGTGTGAGGCCGTTGTGGATAGATTATATGATACTAACAATCTGGACATGTGGCGGAAAAATCCTCATCCTGGGCAATATCAGAGTGAAAGGTTACAAGGGAATAATGATTCGGCGGCGCCTATTCCAACGCCTGCCTATACAGTACCCGAGAGCCATGCAGAGGTGTCATTCCGGCATACGAGCCATCCAATGAGCGGTAACTCTTCCGACATTGAACAAGCGAATCCGGATTTCCTCCAGACATTTATGACATTTGGCTCTATGCCTGGGATACCAGACTATCCGGCATTTCCTGATCTCTGGCAGATGCCATACCCCGACGACTACGATTTCCGCACATTTCCATAGCCCGACGCTCCCTTCATTCGCCTAATATTCAAAGCACATACCTGAAACGAGGGTTCTGTCGTCCGCCATTAGTCAGTATTTTCCGGTCACAGTGGTTGGACACAACAAACCTCAAAATCAGTCAGGTCTCCCAACTCTTCTTCGCCTTCTCCCGCCGGTTCAGCCGCCACCGCAGCATTCCTCAGCTTATTCCGTCGAATCAACAACAGCCGCAAGCAAACCGCCAGCGCAGCCTGGGCCGAGCAACAGGCCAGCATGACCTTGCACCCTGTTTGATAGATCGGGGCCTCCTCCGCCAGAAACGCATGCGGCCCAATAATGTTGCCGGCGCAGTAGGCCAAAAACACCAGGGCTACGCTGGTAATCCGCTTCGTATACCCACCAAGATTCGATGCAGGCATTTGAAGTGCCAGGACGAGCGAGCAGACATACGCGCCGACGATGTAGTATCCGAAGAGCACGCCGATCTTCTGAGTATCATGCGGGAGTTTCCACAGAATGCTGACGCCGATGATAGTCGGGATGAGATACATGAACATAACGATAGTGCGACAGTTGGGTACCCGCGAAGCTATAAACGTGCCAGAGAGGACCCAGAGAAGCTGGAAGGCACCGAACGGGATTCCCAGCGCGACGGTGGTGAGCGCGTCCCCCGTGAGGCCCTTGATGATAAGCTTGCCGAAGCTGGCAATCCCGCCGTTTATCGTCTCATTCAGCAGCATGAAGAGGAACAGGATCCAGACTTGGGGGTCGATCAGGGCTTCGCGGATCTGGTACCACTTTATCTGGTGGTTGAGGATACCTGTACGCGCGAGGCGTCCGCGACCGACCAGAAGAGCCTTCTCTTCGAGGGTGAATCTTTTCGCGGAGAGAATGTCGTCGGGGAGGAGAATGAGCATTATTACTCCCCAGAGAACCGTAATTCCCCCAAGAATAAGGTAGATTGCTCGCCAGACAGCTATGGTGTCAATCTGTCCGATTCCGAAGGTCAAAAGTCCACCTGAAGTCTTTAGCATGTATTCCAGAACCACATGAGATTGTCTTACCCAACATAGCCCCGAGCCCGTTGCAGGAATAGAAGATTCCCGCGCGAAACGGCTGGTCCGACCGGGTGTACCACATCCCCACGATCATCATGAAACAGTTCGTGATCGGAGCTTCGAACGCGCCCAGGAGGAACCGGCAGATCGCCATTCCCGTGAAGGACGTGCAAGCGGCAGTGATCATTAACATTGCGCCCCATGCAATGATATTTCCCGAGACGACTTTGGCCATCTTAGTTTTCTGCGCCAGAAACATCCACGGATACTCTGCGACAAGGTACGCAAAGTAGAATATACTAGCGAGCCAGCTATACTGCTCGCTACTCATGTTTGTCGACGGCAGCAGGTCGAAGACAGCCGAGTACGCTAGCGCCGACTTGTCGATATACTGCAGCATGTATGTCCCCGCGAGGAGGGGGAGAAGGACGAGATCGACTTTCCGCACGAGTGCCTTGTTGCGGGCCGTGTCGTCTAAGAGGCGCTGTAGATCTTCGTTTGTGAATCCATGTTGTCTGAGGAAGACTTCGCCTTCGTCGAGGTCTGTGATTATCCCGACCTGGATGTCTTTCTCTGCCTGGGTGTCTGCGGCTGGAGTGGCCTTATCTGCCATTTTCTCGGCTTGCATATTGATCAGGGAAACTCAAGATCATACAATGCTGAGGATTCATGACCACGGCGGGGTTGGGGTGATGGCTTTTTGTAGGCGCCGGTTATCTGATAGACAACACCCCTCACGACAAGAGATGGGACGGCTTATCTGTGGCGAAGAGCTAATACGAGGGTTTTCCGACAGAATATCTACCAAGCCAGTATATAATTCTTATTGAATGTGGCCTTGATATGTGAGATGTAATGTCGTCCATATAAGTGTAAGCACTCTTACATACGCTATCCTCCATGTCCAACCTGACTTTGATGGGTTTAGAAGTTCAATGTCGTACTTGTTATAAAACGGAGCTCACCCCACCCACTCTTCAAGCCGCAGACATCTACTCCAACGGACTCTTTCCGAACTCTCGTGCCATTGGAGGATAAGTGGAAGCTTTCCGTCGATTCGGTCCTACTTCTACCTCCGATCGTTGACTACATGTATCATTTATTAAGACCCGAAACTCAAACTACTTGCACAGCACCATCAACCCTCTACAGCAAGATGACCTCACATACACAACCCTCCGTAACCCTCCCCCAGGGCAAAGTCGTCGGCATCCAACTCACAAACAATAACACCTTCCCTCAGCCCGTCGATGCCTTCCTCGGCATTCCCTACGCCCGACCCCCCATTGGCGACCTCCGCTTCAGACCACCCCTCAAAGTCACCCCATCAACAAACACAATCGACGCATCGAAATATGGCCCCGCCGCACCGGGAAAAGCACTTCTACCCGGAGGACCAGAGCTAGAACAGAGCGAGGACTGTCTAACAGCGAACGTATTCCGACCGGCCCCCAAAGCCGAGGCAGGTAAGTCTGAGGACAAGCTTCTCCCCGTAGCGATATACATCCACGGCGGGGCATTCAACCGCGGGTCGGCGGCGATGCACAAGACCGCGTCGATGGTCGCGTGGTCCGCTGAGCCGTTTGTCGCTGTGAGCTTCGGGTACCGTCTTGGTGCGCTGGGGTTCTTGCCGTCGGGTGTGACGAAGACCGAGGGCGCGCTGAATCTGGGTTTGCGCGATCAGATGTTGCTCTTTGAGTGGGTACAGGATAATATTGCGAAATTTGGGGGGGATCGGGGGGCTGTTACACTTATTGGGTTGTCAGCTGGGGCGCATTCAGTATTTCCCCTCCTTTCCCCCCCCGGCCTTCTGATGCTAGGGATGGTAGGGCTAATATCAGGAGGTAGATAGGCCACCACCTCCTAAACTACGACCAGCACAACCCGCAAAAACCGCCCTTCCACAGGGTCGTCATCGAATCCGGCTCCCCGACCTCCCGCGCCGTCCGCCCCTACAACGCGCGCATCCACGAGGCCCAGTTTGCCGATTTTCTAACTGAAGTTGGCGTTCCCCCTGACACCCCAGAATCCGAAATATTCAAATATCTCCGCACTCTCCCAAGCGAGATCATAACAACTGCCCAAACAGCCGTCTTTGATAAATACAACCCGTCTCTGCGATGGGCGTTCCAACCCGTCATAGACGGCGAGATTATTCGACGCAAACCGCTTGATGCGTGGCGATTGGGATACTGGCACAAGGTGCCCATTATGACTGGGTTCAATACGAACGAGGGGACGATGTACGTTGATAAAACCATGGATGACCCCAGAGACTTCCGCGGGTTTTGGGCCATGCTTCTACCGCAGCTTGAAGATGAGGATCTCGATACGATTGAGACACTCTATCCCGATCCTAGTATTAGTACCCCCGGTTCGGTGTCTCCGTATCTCGAGACAAGAGAGGGATATGGTCTTGGGTCACAGTATAAACGCATCGAAGCGGCGTATGGGCATTACGCGTATGTTGCCCCAGTCCGACAAACGGCACACTTTGCGTCTTCCCAGGGTGCGAACGCATATCTTTACCACTGGGCTCTCCCGCGCACGGTCGTGGGTGGGGCCAACCACGCGGATAATATGTACTACGAGACATATAACGATGAGATCACTGGCATCTCTGACTCGCAGAAGGACCTCTCCGGTGTCTTGCACGGGTATATTACCAGTTTCATTACGGCCGGTGATCCGAATGTCGTCGGCGGACGGTATAAGGAGCGACCGACGTGGGAACGGTATGACTCCGCGAAACCGCGGGTTCTGGTCTTTGGGGAGGGGAATGAGGAGCTTGTTGGTGGGGGACCTGGGGGTGAGAGGGAGAGGGCCAAGTGTGTGGATGATACTTGGGCAAGGGAGGAGACGGAGTTTTGGTGGGGGAAGGTTGAGATTTCGCAGCTTGCTTAGCTCGTATTTATGAGATTGGATATAATGGGAATCAGATGGGCTGGATTTGGCACCGTGCATTAGATATATGTAGTTGACGTGAACTAACTCGGATGCAATATATAAATCGCGATATTGCATTAACTCTTACCATTGCTTTAGCTATCGTCTTATCCAAGATAGAACCCGCAGACAAGAGAAACAGCATCTCCGGTAGAAAGGACATCCTGAAGGTTAGGTAAAATCACTCCCCGATAGGCCAATTCCAGATAAGAATCTCTAACCAATCACCTTCTCTCGTCTCCGTCGGAAAACACCTCCCCTTCCCAAGGTGGATACTCCCCTCACAGGATACTTCTCCGTTATATATCCAACTCTCCAACTTTCGGATTGACTCGTCTATTTGCCTACTCACCTACTTGTCAACAAAATGCCGCTCACCCTCCCCGAACCCTTCGCCAGCATCCCCCGCGAATCCTTCCTCTTTGGGCCCTCGCCCATCCAGCACCTACCCAATATCTCCAAGGCCCTCGGTGGGAAAGTCGCCATCTACGCGAAGCGCGAGGACTGTAACTCGGGACTCGCGTTTGGGGGGAACAAGACGAGAAAGCTCGAGTACGTACCGTCCTTACCAGGCGGCGCCGTTGACTAATACTTGACGTGGAGGTATCTCGCCTCCGACGCCCAAGCACAAGGCTGCGACACCCTCGTCAGCATCGGCGGCTTCCAATCAAACCACACCCGCCAAGTCGCAGCGGTCGGATCCAAACTCGGTCTCCAGGTATCCCTCATCCAAGAAAAATGGGTCGACTGGTCCGACCCCGTCTACGATAAAGCCGGGAACATCCAGCTCTCCCGCCTTATGAACGCCGACACGCGACTCGATCCTAGCCCGTTCGGGATCGAGCATAAGGATACCCTTGCCCAATTGCAGAGGGAGATTATCGAACGGGGAGGGAAACCGTATTATATCCCTGCCGGGGCGTCGGATCATCCGCTTGGAGGGCTGGGTTTTGCGCGGTGGGCGTTTGAAGTTGAGGAGCAGGAGAGGGAGATGGGTGTTTTTTTTGATACAGTGATTGTGTGTGCGGTGACGGGGTCGACAATGGCCGGGATGGTTGCGGGGTTTAAGCTCGCGCAGAAGGTGAAGGGTTCACCTCGTCGTAGGGTGATAGGGATTGATGCCTCTGCGACGGTGAAGCAGACGTTTGAGCAGATCCTGCGGATTGCGAAGAACACGGGTGTGAAAATCGGCCTTGACGAGGGCGATATAACAGCCGAGGATATTATTCTCGACGATCGGTATCATGGCGGTGTGTACGGGATTCCGGATGAGCGGACGGTCGAGGCGATTCGGTTTGGGGCGGCGACGGAGGCGTTTATTACGGATCCGGTGTATGAGGGGAAGAGTTTGGCGGGGTTGATGGACCTTGTGCGGAGGGGGGAGATTGCCCCCGGGTCGAAGGTGCTGTATGCGCATCTTGGGGGGCAGTTGGCGTTGAATGCTTATACGGGGATGTAACACGATTGTCAACGGTACGATCGGGAGGCTTTCCGTCCATCAAGGCCATCTGAACCAGCTTCTCGACTCCGGGAGATGAAAGGGTCAAGCTTCGCCGCGTTTATTTGTCATGATCGGAGCGCCAGCCGCAACTAAAGGGCGCACTTTGCCCTAAACTGTTGGACATTTGATGCTAAGTGCCAACAATGTGTTAGATTAGTGTCCGCCGATCCTTCCGAAGGTAGGAACCTAAGGGTGTTCTGGAGATAATGAAGAAGATATAAATCGTTAAGGTCAAATAAAGTATAGAAAGAAGCAGATGCTCGACTCAGATTGGTAAACAATATGGTATTGTCAATCTGGTTAATAGCAGACAGTAAACAGAACTTCTAACTACAGGTAATGATGGTCCTTATATATTAATCCTTTACCATTGCCCGGGTAGGCCATATCTTGCCCATGCTATGCTATGTCATGCCCTGGGTTTGTTGTATCGTACCCTGGGTAAGCTCTTCCTTCTTGGCATCATATCGATACATCCATATCGCTATGATCGGTTCAGCGCAACATGCTTCCGTTAGCGTCATGGCAGGCGGCACATGAGATCCATTGGCTGACAATGTCCGAGTTCTCTAACAACAAGATACGAGAAGTCTGGAGAATAATCTTGGCCATTTCCTTCACATGTAAAGGTCTAGGAGCGGCTCCACGTGCATCTATAAATAGTATCCCATCTAGCAAAGTCTCTTCCTGAGTTTTACAGTGGCATGACAAAAGTTTGCAAAAATCCCCACAGTAAGCGCTAGTACAAAAGTAATGCCGCTTCCTAATTAGTCTTAGTCGAAGCTATTC